>NC_068410.1:25726225-25916225 GCF_023724105.1 Carassius gibelio | reverse complement strand
TGTACACACTTACACAAATCCTGCTAAATTTACAGTTATCACGGCTGTTGTGATTGGCAGAAATCTGCTGTAAAAATATGGTGACAAAGTTTCAGGTATTACAAGATTAAATATATCATTGCTCTTTTGTTGTTTTTTGATTGCTTCCATTGTCCTCATTTGTAAGTCACTTTGGATAAGTGTCTGCTAAATGACTAAATGTAAAATGTAAATGTATATTTTACAATTTATAACTGAAAATTAAAATTAAGTGATATAATGATAATATACCAACAAAAAAGACCAAACTTCATCATAGTAACACATATGGCACTAAAATTATGCCATAACATTTAACAACTTAAAATCTAACATCTGGGACACAACAAAGGGCAGATGCATGTTGTCCCCATGAGTCCGTCGCTCTGAGAACTGTGCCATAGCTCTGATATTAATTTAATTACAGTATGTGGCAAATTTATTCAGGGGATCACTTAAAATGCGCCATTAGGTTGGTTTTTGGTTTGTGTTGTGTAAACAAAATCTATAGCATTTGTAATAGCTGTAAATTAAAAGGTTACAGTAAGTGAACACTAATTGAAAACAGTTAACCCATAATTGTATTTTAATAAAAAGAGCACTTAAAAATTGAGGAAAACGTTTATGTGCACGGTTGCAGAGAATATATATATATATATATATATATATATATATTTTTTTTTTTTTAATAAAGAGTATGTTGTAGGTCATTTCAGTAATTCCAGTTACATTTATGCGAGAATATATATATATATATATATATATATATATATATATATATATATATATATATATATATATATATATATATATATAAATATAAATATATATATATATAAAAACAAAACAAAAAAAAGGTAAATACTTAACATAGCTGTCACAAACCACTATGGAGACGGAGAGTTTACTGCAAATGAACAGTTTATTTACAAGTGTTTCAGTGACAAGGTGTTATTTGGTTGTTGAGACGTGAACTTCCAGAGCTCTGGAGATAATCATATTGAGAGTCAGTGATAGGATGATAAAAAATGTGTAATACTGATACATTGAATGGGTTGATATAAGTCAAAAGATACTTAAAATGGTCCATAAACAGGAGAAAGTTAAAATACACTTATGGCCTGTAGATCAGTAATCTATTTCTTTTTGGGTAAAAGAGTCTAAATAGATTAATAGGATAAAAAACTATCTGTGTTTAAAATGCTGTGTTATTTACTTCTATAACATTTTGGGGAAATGCACCTTAAATTAAAATATGCAGTGTTTGCTTGTTTATATAAGTTTAACTTTCTTTTGCCGTAAGTTTAAGTACCAGTTTGTGGTCGATTGCTAATGCCTCGTTCAGTGAGGATCTGTTAACGATTGCCAATGCCTCGTTCAGCCAGTGTGCGGAACGTGTGGCTTACGTACGTCCATTACAACATTGGACTTGACTGAAGCCACGTCGTGTCCGTGTTTTACTTTTTATTTCCTCTTTTACAGGTAAGAACGAGGGTTGAAATATGTTTGAACAATTTATATTTGTATTCAATACTGTAAGGAACATGCAGGGAGTAAATGTTAATGATTGTAGTAATTTATGTAATCACATTTAGCAAACTAAATGTGAAGTGTTGTACCTGTCTAGCCCGTGCTAATTGTGTAAGCATTGAGAAGTTATGAGCACAAATTAGCATTTTTCATATCTTCTGACCACTATGGGGCACAGCACCGAAACACTGCAGGTAGTCTCAGGTCTTGCTTGTTATAACACACACCAAGTTTGATCTCAAAATGGCAAACTGTTGCGGAGATATAGCCTTATGTCCACTTTTGCATGTTTTTCACAGAATTCATTGACGTGCTATTCAGAAACTATATGACTAATCAACTTGAAGAAAAAAAAATCACGCTAATGGATACAATAGGTAAATGCGATCATTTGAGAAATGGAGGACAGAGAGTTTACAGACAGCTTTGACTGACTACCGCATATCGATCTACTTCCTGGTTCATGATGTGCGCAGTAGCACCGTTACAAAAAAAAATAGATCATGGTGTACTCTTGAAACAAAACAAAAATGCCTCTTTTTTTCAAGCGTGTTACGACCCTTGGCTCAAGGGAAGCAACAAAACAAGGGACATACGAAAAACCAAATTATAAGCTCAAAGTAATATTTATTTAATTACAAAATAAGACAACACTAAATTATAGAATGAAAACAATTAAAGGAAATAACAGTATTTCTGTATTCATCAGTAAGGTCAGTGTGTAAAGCAAGATGCAGGTGTGAAGTGTAATATAGTGTTGAAGTGAAAATGAAAAGAGCAACAGAATACAACACAACCAAAGAGTACAAAACCAAAGAGTCCAAAACCAAAGACTGAATCTCCCCGGTCAATTGGTGATCTTTTAAACCGCATCCAAGGCACGAACACAGGTGTTTCCAGTAGACTGGCAATTTAGGTGATTAATTGGCTCAGGTGCCAAACACAATTCACAGAATCAACAGCAGGTGTCGTCACACCCCTCCCCATAAGACAGGGACTCCCACAAAGATCCCTGTAACAAAACAAAATTCAGTCATAGGGTTTACTCAAGTTCAGAACCACAGACAGCTCCTAAAAACACCAAAGGAGGAATAACGTCAAATCCAGTAGATTAAACTGCATCTGGGGCGCGTGACAGCGCATCAGCTACCACATTTTCCGATCCTCGGATATGTCGAATATCTAGACAGAAGGACTGCAGGAACAAGGACCACCGAACCAACCTCTGATTCGGACAATGCAAAGAATTCAAAAAAGTTATTATGATCCGTGTAGATCACATTAGGTGCACTCGAGTTAAGGTAAACCGCAAAATGCTGCAATGCCCAAATAAAGGCTAATGCTTCCTTCTCAACAACAGAATAGTTACATTGGTATGTGTTAAACTTTCGCGAAAAGAAACTAACTGCATGGTACACTCCGTCCACATCAGACTGCTGCAAGACAGCTCCAGCTCCCACATTACTAGCATCAACGTGCAACGTGAAAGGTTTATCAAAGCACGGAGCCATAAGCACGGGCGCTGAACACAGCAAAGATTTCACATTCTCAAAAGCCAATTTCAAGTGTTAGACCAGATAAACTTTGTCTTTCCCTTTAACAAGTCTGTAAGCGGTGCCACTACAGTAGAGAAATTTCGACAAAAAGACTGATAGTATCCGTCCAACCCTAAAAACTTCATAAGCTCTTTCTTTGTTTTTGGGGAAGGAAAGTTCTGAACAGCCTGCACTTTAGCCTGCACCGGACGCACTTCACCGTTCCCCACCACCTTCCTGAGATAGGTCACTGTCGCCTTCGCAAGTTCACTGTAAGTCGAGCATCAGCCAAACGTCTCAACACCGAACGCAAACGTTTTAAATGAGACTCCCAACTGTCACTAAAAACGAACAAGTCATCCAAATAGACGGCACAACCCTCAAGACCACAAATTACTCCGTTCATGAGGCGCTGAAAAGTCGCCGGAGCATTTTGCAGGCCAAAACTCATGACCTGATAAGAATGTAACCCTGACGGAGTGACAAAAGATGAAATTTCTTGTGCTCTCTTGGTTAAAGGCACTTGCCAATAGCCCTTTAGCAAGTCAAACTTGCTGACGAACTTGGCTGAACCAACCTGGTCCACACAGTCTTCAATGCGGGGCAGAGGGAAACAGTCTGGTTTTGTTAAACCGTTAACTTTGCGAAAATCTGTACAAAATCTCACCGTACCATCCAATTTTCCAACTAAAATACATGGGGAAGCCCAATCAGAAAATGAAGGTACTGCAATATTTTGGTCCTGCATATACTTAATTTCCCTCTCCATCAATTCCCGTTTCTCAGGTGCAACACGATAAAAACGCTGCTTAATAGGCTTTGCGTCCCCCACATCGATATCATGTTCAACCCAATCAGTACGTGATGGTGCATTACCGAATAATTCAGGAAAACTACGTAATAAGTCACATAACTCCTGACATCTTACAGGAGATAAATGATGGAGAGTAAACTCCAAGTTGTGCAATGACTCAGAATTATTCAAATGACCCTGGAAAACACAATCATCGAGCGAAATGGTCTCCTCTTCCTCACCCACCAAACTCACATTACCCCCACCAATGGAAACGGCCAAAAGTGCTGGATGCAAAGACGTCGAATTTTCTTTTTCATAATAGGGTTTTAATAGATTTACATGGCACCGTTTAACTGACTTTTTCCGCGATGGCATTGAGACTTCATAATTTTCATCAGTCAATTTCCGTTTTACAACAAATGGGCCATCAAATTTGGCTTCAAAAGGAGAAGATACCACCGATCGTAAGACAAGAACTTGATCACCAGGTACAAACACTCGACGTTCAACCGTACGATCATACAATCGTTTCATGTTTTTTTTAATGTTTTTCGAGACTTAATTTCGCTAGTTCTCTAGCCTGGATGAGTCTGTTTTTAAACCCCAAAACAAATGACACCAAGTTTTTAGGAGGCTCTACAGCTTTACCAACCTGCTGAAATACAAACAACAGTCCACGAACATTATGGCCAAAGACCAAGTCATTAGGGCTGAAACCCATACTTTCCTGCACTACTTCACGTGCAGCTAGCATCATCCATGGTAAACCCTCTTCCCAATCTCTATCCAGCTGCACACAGTATGCACGGAGAAGTGATTTTAACGACTGATGGAATCTCTCCAATGCACCCTGACTTTGTGCATGAAACGCAGTAGATTGATTATGCTTAATGTGCAGCTGTTTTAAAACTTGCTGGAAGAGATGCGAAGTAAGATTTGAACCTTGATCACTCTGGATGATTTTCGGAATTCCGAAAACAGATATAAACTGAGTTAGAGCTTTCACAACAGAACGAGATGTAATTGTACGTAATGGATATGCCGCAAGAAAACGTGTGTTCAATCACATCACAGTAAACAAATAACTACTACCAGACGTCGAACGAGGAAGTGGCCCTACACAATCAACAACAAGATGCTCAAACGGTTCACCAGTAGCCAGAATTGGTATCAACGGAGCAGGTTTCAACACCTGGTTCGGCTTACTGGTTAACTGGCAGGTTTTACATCTCTTAATATAAGCAGAGACATCTCGTTTTAAACGCGGCCAAAAAAAAAATATCGCAACAGGTGATCATAAGTCTTATGCACCCCCTGGTGACCTAATTGATCATGCGCAATTTCGATCATCATTTGTCGAAACTTAGTAGGAACAACTACTTGAAAAACAGGATCCCCAACGAAATCTTTGTGAGGACTCCATTTTCTCAACAACACTCCATTGTGAACGAAATATCCACGGGCAACGTTATACTCCTCTACTGGAAGAACAGCACTCTGAAAAAGTTCATCCAAAGAGGAGTCAGTTCGCTGTTCCTTTCCTAAATCATCTACAGAGACAGGAAAAGACAAAGCAGAAAAGTCAGGCATAAACAACTTAGTACAGCCTTTATCAGATTGAATCTCGTTTTGATCACACATTTCATCCTCACTGGTACATTTCATAGCACGAGTCACGACACATGATGAATCCTGGCACAAAACACTCAGCTCAGTCTCAATTTTATTATCAGTGGTCACTATGGGAAACACTGAAGTATCAGCCCACACACGTTCACCTACCAGTCCATTACCCAAAATAATATGGACCCCCTCAACTGGCAAAGCTGGTCGTACTCCCACTACAACTTCACCTTGAATCAAATCGGACTGAAGCCTTACCTTATGAAGAGGCACAGACAGAATATTCAGTCCTATTCCACAAATTAAAACACTCTCACCAGTATGAGACTGTGAAGAAAAAGGCAAAACTGATTCCAAAATAAATGAATCCATTGCGCCAGTATCCCGCAAGATTTTAACGGGGATTTCCTCTTTCTCTCCAACCAGAGATACACGTCATTCTGTAATAAAAGGCGAGTAAGAAGAGAAATGAACATCAAGTTTTTGACTTTCAACGATTTCACTCCCTACCAACAGGACTGGTGCTGCAAGAGCAGAAGGCTTAGCTTGTGAACTTTGTGCATTACTTTTGGATTTATTTTTAAGGACCGGACAATCTACTTTCCAATGTCCTTTCTCATGACAGTAATTGCAAATCTTACTTGGATCAAATTTTCCTGTGAAAACACGGTAATACGTAGATGGAGACTTTGCATACTGGACATCACAAGCATGCCAATCAACAAAAGTGGTTTTGTGCGTCAATACAAAGTCATCGGCCAATATAGCCGCTTCCTCTGGCGTTTTAACATTATGCTCACTGATATACATAGCAATACGACTTGGAACTGAATTTTTAAATTGTTCCAACACCATCAAATGAATTAAACCCTCCAAATGTTTTAATGTCTAATGCCTTACACCACTGATTAAAGTGTTTTCTCAGATCATGCACAAATTCTAAATTTGTTTGTAACTCGTCTTTTCTGCAATCGAAAGTGCTGTCTATATGCTTCAGGCACACATTTATATGCCTTTAAAATGAGAGATTTGACTGTATCATAATCTTTACAATCATCAACTGACAATGACGTAAATGCTACCTGTGCTTCCCAGTTAAAACACACTGCAGCAGTGCAACACGATTATCATCTGACCAGTTCCTTAATTCTGCCATGCGTTCAAATAGAGTGAAGAAAGTATCAGGATCTTCCTCATTGAATTTGGGGACAAGTTTTAGATTAGAAGTGATCGAAAAAGACACACTCTGCTCCTGACCAAAACTAGAAAGCTTACCTTCTTTCATTATGTTGAGCTTGAGCAATTCCAAATCCATTTTTGCCTTTTCTAATTCCATTTTACCCTGTTCAGAACGCAGTTTTAACTTCTTGTGATCCATCTGTAAGAGTAGCAGCTCTTTCTGTTGTTCAAAAGACAAATTACTTTTTAAATCAGATGCAGCTGGTACATATTCCTTCATCTCAGTGTCTAATAAACCTTTTTCGATCAACTCAGTTTTCAAAGCTACTGTATTTTAACATTTTCTTTGAGCTTTTTATCTTCAATCAAAATTTCATAACGTTCGGCAATACTTAATAATTGCTCTTTAGTACACCTGTCCAAAAATTCATGCGAAGGTGAACTAACAAACTCATCAGTATCAGCCATGCTAAAAATCACCAGAAAATTTTAATTAGCACAGTGCAATCAAATAACGAGAGTTTTCCTTCTATCTTTCCAGTACCTCTACCTAACTCAACCCTATTCTTTATGCGATTACCAGTGGGGGGTATTTATGCACTATAGCCCTCTGAGTGAAAAACGCAACTGGTCAAACCAGCGACGCCTTCAACACCACGGATGTGCTCCCGAGATAATTACTACTTCCCACTTTCACCGCAACACTACACAAAAATAACAAATCCGACACATCTCAAAAGAAACATGCCACTATACCTATCAGAGAAAACTCATGTTCAAAAAAAAAAACAATATTGCACATCTATTTACCAACTGGTGATTTCACACGGTGAACAAAATTACTTTGGTACAAATCAATTTCGTATGTCCAAAAATAATCAATACAATCAAATAACCTAAGCAAGGACGAGCCCCCAATTTGTTACGACCCTTGGCTCAAGGGAAGCAACAAAACAAGGGACATACGAAAGACCAAATTATAAGCTCAAAGTAATATTTATTTAATTACAAAATAAGACAACACTAAATTATAGAATGGAAACAATTAAAGGAAATAACAGTATTTCTGTATTCATCAGTAAGGTCAGTGTGTAAAGCAAGATGCAGGTGTGAAGTGTAATATAGTGTTGAAGTGAAAATGAAAAGAGCAACAGAATACAACACAACCAAAGAGTCCAAAACCAAAGCGTCAAAACCAAAGACTGACTCTCCCCGGTCAATTGGTGATCTTTTAAACAGCATCCAAGGCACGAACACAGGTGTTTCCAGTAGACTGGCTATTTAGGTGATTAATGGGCTCAGGTGCCAACCGCAATTCACAGAATCAATAACAGGTGTCGTCACAAGCGGCATGACATAGACTAAAAGTCATTTTTATTTGTTGTAGATATCTGATAATGTTCTGATGGAGAGAATTAAATGACAACTTTTTTTTTAATTTCATTCCATATATCTAAACCCCCACCCATTCCCCATAGTCCCTGACATTTTTAAAGAGTAGTATGCCACTAAAATTATTGATATGGTTTTGTTAGAATTTTATCAGCCTGAGCTATCTATGATAAAAATGTACAGTTGATTTTTAGTGTTAAAACATCCTGTTCTAAATGTGTTTTCCTTTTGTCAATGTTGTACCTGACCGTGTTGCATGCTGAAGCCCCCTCAAAACTGTGCATTTTGAATGTCTCCTTAATCAATCACATCTGATTCAGGTCATCAGCACATTAGTAGAGACAGCAACATTCAAAATAATCACCAAGCAAATGCTATAACTGTTTTGAACATGAGTGTATTGAAACATGTTGCAAGTTTATTAACCCAACCAGATATCTTGCTCTGGAAATGTAATTTTATGTACATAATCTAAATAAATATACATACTAATTATGTAATTAATACACCTACTTAATAGAATCAGAATCAGATCAGAATGAGCTTTATTGCCAGGTATGTTTACACATACAAGGAATTTGTTTTCGTGACAGAAGCTCCGCAGTACAACAGAATGACAGCGACAGAACATAAAACACATAATAAAAGAATAAAAAATACAAATAAGAAGATAGTGAATGACAATATACAAATGACAATTGTAGGCAGGTATATTACAAAATGCAGTTATGTATGTACATATATATTATGTGCAAAATTTAAGTGTATACTAAGTATGTGTGTTAGATAAATAAAGTGTATGTGTATATAAATATAAAGTGTAGTGTGTTCGCCGTTATTATCAGCTGTTCATTGGATGGATTGCCTGAGGGAAGAAACTGGTCCTGTGTCTGGTCGTTCTAGTGCTCAGTGCTCTGTAGCGTCGACCAGATGGCAACAGTTCAAAGAGGGAGTGTGCTGGATGTGAGGGGTCCAGAGTGAATTTGACAGCCCTTTTTCTCACTCTGGATAAGTACAGTTCTTGAATAGATGGGAGAGTTGAACCGATGATTCGCTCAGCAGTCCGGACTACCCTCTGTTGTCTTCTGAGGTCAGATTTAGAAGCTGAGCTGAACCAGACAGTTACTGAAGTGCAGAGGATGGATTCAATGATGGTGGAGTAGAACTGTTTCAGCAGCTCCTGTGGCAGGTTAAACTTCCTCAGCTGGCGGAGGAAGTACAACCTTTGCTGGGCCTTTTTCATGATGGAGCCTTTTTATTATTATTTTATCAAAACAATATCAAGACAGAGAAAGCACATTACCATGCTATAGTACAGTAACCTATGTACATTAATTTTTATTTGATTCATTACAGTGGTAATACTTTTACATTTTTAATGAACTTCATAAATGTTTGTCTAATTTCTTTTGTTCTCACTCCATAAATTATTGGGTTAAAACAACTTGGAAAAAGTAAGTACATTGTGCTCACAAACACACGACCACTAGGAGAAAAATTATTTCTTATTCTGTATGACAAAAATGCAATTAAGGCAAAGGTCAAAGTAACTGACATAACAATGAAGTGAGTAATGCAGGTGTTTAAGGCCTTCATGTTAGTTTTGCCAGACTTGATCACAGAGGTGAAAATCACAATATAAGAAATATTGATAAGAATAAAATCTGCAGTTGGGATAAAGAAAACAGTCAAAAGTCCTACAAAATTATTAATAGTTATATCTCCACATGCTAACTGAACCAATACCATGTGTTCACAAAAACAATGATCAATGATATCTGTTACACAAAATGACAGTTTTCCTGCCAGAGAGACAGTGGTGACAACCAGGAGTACATTTCTGATTACTGGCAGAAAAACAAACTTTAGAAAGTTAGGGATTTCCATATATTTGTGATAATAAAGAGGTTTGCAAATTGCAACGTAACGATCCAGTGCCATCCACAAAAGCAAAGTGGACTGAAATGTTCCAACAAAATGAAGGCTAAACATTTGTATCAAGCAACCAGTTAGCGATATCCCAGTCCAATTAAACAAAAAGTTTAGAAGCATATTAGGTACAAAAAATATAGGCAACATAAGGTCTACAACAGCCATAAGACCAATTAGTACATACATAGGAGAATGCAGAGACTTTTGAGAGGTGATCAAATATATGAGAATAGAATTTGCTGTTATAGCTAACAAAAACATCAGAAAGAAAGGCAAAAATAATAAAGGTCTCCATTCTCCTAGACTGTAGAAACCAATCAGTTTGAAGTCTGTGAATGAAACATTTTCTGCAGGAAGATCCTTCATGCTGGATAAACCCCTCTGTAGATGTAATATTCTGTTCAAATTATGTTGATGAAACTAAAGAAGAAAAAAATTAAAAAAAAAGAAGAAGAAAAAGCTGGATACGTTTTCCCGATAAACAACACTATGCATCATATATTTTTAATTCTCAGAACAAAAATATATGTTGCTCAGTACAATTACTGCTAATTAAATAGTTTCAGATTTAATTCATAATTGTGGTCTTTCTGAAGAAATATGATGCACTTAAGTACAATAATATTAACGGTTATTAGATTTAGCTGACTGAATACTTGTATTTAAATTTAATCTGATGCTTTGTTTTTACTGTGACATAAATCTATTCATGAGAACTGTCTAAATAAAAGGAGTCCAAACTAGATACTTAAGATTATTTAACAGGCAGAAAAATTTATATGTGGTAAAAACATCTTTCACATCTTTCTCCTTAAAATAATTTTTCAGTCACTGCCTTGTCTTCTTTACATCTCAGGATGAAATGAAAAGTTGAAACATATCATAGTCTCTAAATACACCATATTTTGTCCCCAAGAGTCTATGTGCTGCTCCCACAGAGATCACCCTCACAAACTTGTAAAGCATACACACTGTATTTTATGAGGGATAAAAAAAGGGTTTTGCTCATTTAATTGTTTATTGATTAGATTTTAAGATGTGTACGTTTAAAAAACCACATATTATGCAGAATAACAATAATGGGAAAGCAGTGCAAGCAATATTACACTGTAAAACCGGACAAGTAAACTTAACTCAAACCTTTGGAGTAAACAGATTGCCTTGATTTAAACCATGTAAGTTTTAAACTGTTGCAATTAAGTAATCAAGTGATTGACTAAGTGCTGATTGAGCATTAGTGATGAACAGCTGCTAACAAACAGAATCACTGAAGAAAAGAGAAACACAAGAACTACTACAAATGACTTCAGGCACAGCCTTAGATGAAATCAACTGAAATAAAATACATGAAATCTCTCAAGATCTGATTAAACAACCCCACAAACAGCATCACCAGCTCCACTTATTAATAACCAGACTGACTTTATTTCTGTCAGACATCTACAGAAGATCTTATTGAGAATGAACTAAGGTTTAGATGTTGATTTATTATTTCATTTGAAGTAACCATGTTAGAGATCAGTGTTTGCTTTAGTTGGGATCTTAACCCTTGTCTTCAGTCTTACTTTAATTTTTCTTTGATTGTTGTAACCATGTGTTTTTGAAACATGTTTGTTATGACTCAAAAACCCGTAGAAAATATTATAAAATTGTATTAAATATTATTGTTGTTATACATCAATCATCAATTATGGAGTTGTTTAGAGACTAAAATCTGATTAAATTGGTGTTGTATAATTAGTTTGGTTAATTACATTGAAAGCTATTCTAAGAGCCAGTGGTTCTCTCATAATCAGTTAATATAAAGTACTTTCCGAGCAATGGTGATAAAAAATAAATAAAAAATAACACGCTTCAATGCATGCTGGGTACTATTGTAGTACAAAACTCATCCATGGCTCCCAGCATACTCTGCTGCATTTTTGAAATTTTATTTTTACTTTATTTATGGTCACCATTGTTGAGCTTCATATGCTGATTATTGATCTCTGTGTGACTAACTGACACCATAGAAGATGAAACTTTTTGGAAAGTCCTTTATAGAGAGCCCTACTGATCTCTGACATGGTTACTTCAAATAAAACAATAAATCAACATCTAAACCTTAGTTCATTCTCAATAAGATCTTCTGTAGATGTCTGACAGAAATGAAGTTAGTAGTGATGGGAAGTTTGGATCATTTTACCGACTCTGACTTTTGAGTTTTGTTCAGAAAAAAATGAACAAATCTTTTTTCGAGTCATTTTGTTCATTTCGTTCATTTTAGCAAAATGTTATTAAAATATTAAGTGCTACCTCCCCAACACATCTAGTACTTACGCAAACGTTGATCACACTACAAACAATACAAAACGAAATTACTATAAGATACAGATCATTCTTTACCTGGGTCTTCAGTCTGTGATTAGCTCATCTCACCTCTTATCTGACAAGAAGTCTTCGGGTTTAAGTCATTCCTTAATCACGTGACAGACCCATAAGCAAAACCAACGTGGTCTCGAGCCGGAAAGAGAATTGATTAGTTTATCTCATTAGTCTTTCGGGTCTCGGGTCGAGTTTGACTCGTTCCTTAATCACGTGACAGCCCCATACGCAAAACAAACGCAGTCTTGAGCCGGAAAGAGAATTGATTAGTTCGTCGCATGAGTCTTTCGGGTCTCGGGTGTCAGGTCGAATTTAACTCGTTCCTTAATCACGTGACAGACCCATGCGCTATTTCTGACATTTCTGTCACTGTGTTTTTGTTACTGTTTGTTGAGGATCTGTGGTTTGTTATTATTTTAAACCCTGTTATAAATAAAATGTTGATTAATTTGTCTTCTTGACTGTCTATCGGTAAATAAACACTAGGCTATATAATAATATAATAATCCAAGCTTACAATAAAAAGTATTTATAGACTAGTTTGTTCATTTTTACTAGTGATCGACCGATGTATCTGTTTACCGATATTTTTCCCGATATTTAAGCAATTTTCCATAATCGGGTATTGGTTTTGTAATATCGGATTCGCCGATTTACGGCACCATCTTGTGGCCGTTTTGAGATTTCCACCATTGCAGCCCGGACGTGTGAGGAGATCAGTCAACAACAACTCAGTGCACAGGTAAAGTATATGTTCTACTTGGTTTGCTTTAATTAATCAACTTTATTTAACATAAAAGACATGCACAAATGAGATCTGAGACATAAATTCCTGATATAGTTAATTTATGCAGCTTGTTTCTAAACAATTGAGACGAACTCATTGAGTCACGTAGTGTAATTCGGCATGTCCTGCCCCAATAAAGACGTATCTTTACATGAATTAAATAAAACAGACATGAATGAGTGCATGTTGAAAATAAAAGCGCTGAATTTAATTCTCTATCTGTTGTATATGCTCACCATTAGTCTAGAAGAGAAAGTTCGTTCATATTGCTTAGCAACTGACGGATGATCTGGAGGCTTAAGAATGGCCACTGAATGAAACTTTTGACAAGATTATCTTGTTTAAACACCCTAGATTATATTATCATTTACTACATAACAATTATTTCGCTAATACACATATAAATATACAGCTTTGTGGAAATTAATTATTTATTATCTCCATGCGCGATCGCGGTTGATTAAGTTATAGTCAAACAGCACTTTGTCAGTTGGCATTTCATGATTTAACGTTAGATTAAATTTAGATCATAAAATGCCAACTGAAAAGAGCTGTTTAACTTTATATAGTCTCGGGAAAAAAAGTTCGTTCATATTACTCAGCACCTGACTGGGTTGATGATCAGGAAGCCTCAAGCACTGAATGAAACTTTTGACAAGATTATCTTGTTTAAACACTGTAGATTATATTATCATTTACTACAAAACAATTATTTCGCTAATACACATATAAATATACCGCTTTGTGTAAATTAATTATTTATTATCTCCATGCGCGATCGCGGTTGATTAAATTATACGTTAGTCAAACAGCACTTTGTCAGTTGGCATTTCATAATCTAACGTTAGATTGAATGTAGATCATAAAATGCCAACTGAAAAGAGCTGTTTAACTTTATATAGTCTCGGGAAAAAAAGTTCGTTCATATTACTCAGCACCTGACTGGGTTGATGATCAGGAAGCCTCAAGCACGGCCACTGCATGAAATTTTTGACAAGATTATCTCGTTTAAACCCCCTAAATTATAGAATCATTTGATTTACTACATAACCATTATTTAGTTAATACAAATATAAATAAATGCAGCTCTGTGGAAATTATTTATAATCTCCACACGCGATCGCGGTTGAGTAGCCCAATTTATAGTTTTGTGTAAATGCATAGATAAGTTACAGCACTTTGTCAGAAAGCATTTCATGATCTAGACCGACAAAACATTATAATTAATAACACTAGTTGGAATCAGTGATTGATAGGAGGATGGGCAAGCCACTTGAATGGTGGAAACAAAATGAGAAAAGGTTCCCCATTCTTGCTCGTCTGTCAAGAAAGTTCCTTTGCCCCCCATTGTCTTCGGTGCCCAGTGAACGAGCCTTCAGTGAAGTGGGAGCCATTTATGAAAACAAAGGAAGCAGGCTTACAGGGCAGAATGCTGAAAGACTCTGTTTTCTACACTAAAACCTAGTTCTGCTTAACTGGGAGTTAATATGTTATAATCATTTTTGTGCTTTATTTTTTTTACCTGTTTTTATTTTTTTTTACCTCATCAAAGCTTTTATTTTAAAACAAAGACACTTAGTAACAGTGCACTTTAATTTTTTGGACTCAGACCCCTCTATTTATTTGTCTATAAATATAAAGTTTTATTTTTTTTTGTATGCAAGGAGGGAGTGATAGTTATAAATAAAATGGTTTGTTCAGCTCATTTGTGTTGTAATAACTGTCAGAAACAGAAGTATAACAGTAAATAAATATCGGTTCTGCATATCGGTTATCGGGTACATAAACATGCAAATAATCGGTATCAGTATCGGTTATAAAAAATCAATATCGGTCGATCACTAATTTTTACTCCAATTTTGAGTTTGCTGGTATAATAATTGCTTTTCCTGGGCAGACTTGACATATTGGTGTAATATATGTATAAGAAGATTGCTCAAAAAAGGACATAACGACATACATTAAAAGCAAATAACATTTTGAATTTGAATTATTAATGTTTGTTTAAAACATTAAGGTTATGATTACTTCAGCTTTAACAGTTTTAACCCAGCTCAGAGTGAGGAGTTTCAGATCCTGGTACGACTGCCAGTGCAGGGGCCATGTTTTGGGAAGACTTTGATGAGAGGGTAGCAAGCTTGAGGCCTTCTGCTACCTCTTCAAAGACCTCAGATGCTATGATGGAGATGCGGGCCAACCTTGCAGAGCCACTCTGCCTGCTGGAGGAGATGTTCACCAGTATACAAAAGCCTTTCTGAAGTCACAAAGACAAGACTTTGCATTGTGGCCACATCCGTGCCATCTGAAATTTTTTTTTTCTAAAACTGGGCAGATTATCTCAGATAGAAGAACTCACAGACTCAGCCCATCCAAGGTCAGGGAGCTTGTTTTTTTTTTTATTAAAATGCAAACATGCCTTAAAGCAAGTCCTAAAAATATAGCCACAGTGTGTTATTTATTTTAAAGCTTATTTATTTTTATTTATTTAGAAAAAGACTAGCTTGTTGTGCAATATTTTTGTTGCTGGATTTTAAAGGTAATTTGTTATTGTTATAAGGCTCCGTAGCTTTAGTATCTCTTAATTTTCATTTATTTTTTATTCAAATGGTTTAAAATTATTTTGGGAATAGTTATCCTCTTTGATATAAAGTTTTTATTTTGGCACAAAAATGTTATTTATTTTAAAACGCATTCATTTAAAATTATTATGTAAAAAAAGCATAGCTTGTTGTGCAATATTTAGTTTTTCTTTTTTTTATATTGTACTTTTAAAGTTCATTTGTTAAGGTTATTAGACCCTGTGGCTTTATTATCTTTTAATTTTAATTTCATTTTTAATTATTTACATTTTTATTATTTTAATTTATTTTGGAATAGTTGTCCTCATTGTTACAAAGCTTTTCTGGCACAAAAATAAACAATAAACAACAATTCAAAAGTATGTACAGTGTTTTTAATGTTTATAAAGTGTCATATGTTACAAAAGTATGGTTTACACAATCTGATTTAATAACTGCACAACTACAAAAACAAACAAACAAACAGACAGAAAAAAAGATCAACATTTTAAGCATAACCAACTCTTTATTTCCACATTCAGTGTTATGAAAAAGTACCACCATGACAGTAAATTAAAAGCAATAATTTGAAACCAGAAATGCATCACCTTACTGTACGAGTAAATGATACTAATAATAAATAAGTACTATGCACCCATTTGGTAAGGAAAGTTGTAAATTAACTAATTACTCTAGCCAATGTTTTCACATCACGGGACAAAAGAACGAAAAACTTGAAGAACCAAAAGATGAACTATTCAATTTTCTACATTCTTTTACTGTCTATGGTTTTAGCATATGGGTCTGTCACGTGATTAAGGAATGACTCAACCCGAAGACTCATGAGATGAACTAATCAATTCTCTTTCCGGCTCATATTGCATTGGGTTTAGCGTATTGGGCTGTCACGTGATTAAGGAACGAGTCAAAAACCCGATAGACCCGAACTATGAACTAATCAATTCTCGACTAGAACAGAACCTATAGAATAATGCGCATGCGCGACTGAACGAATCACTCCCCGAGACGACTCGTTCTTCCCGAGGCACATTAAAGATTCGTTCAAAATGAAAGTATTGGCATTCATTACTCAAGTAGAAGTATAGATACTAGGGTTTAAAAAGACTTTTGTAGAAGTTGAAGTATCAACTCAAGCTTTTTACTCAAGTAAAAGTGTAAAAGTACTGTTTTCAAAACTACTTAAAGTATAAAAGTAAAAATAATGTAGGGGAAAAAAATGCCATTAAGAACAAAAGCTTAGGCAGCGCCACAGGGGCCTATTGTGCACTACCCCACCTCCTAAAAAAATTTTTTTTCTAAAGGCCATAGGCCATAATGACAATAATGTTAAAATGTTCACGTTGAAAAATTTGGGCTGCTCTAGGCTACCCCATATAGGTTTCAGCCGCATATATGCCCATTGAAAAAAACGCACATTAGTACAAGACAAATACATTAGAGGACTAGAGATATGATGACTAATTGCCTATAAGTATTGTTATGGTGCAAAAAGTCAAACTTCAGAGACATGTCATCAATAACCTTTAATGGAATGTAAATGTACATCCAAGCTTAGCTGCAGGAATCTGCGAGTGCAATGGACAAGAACATTGGTGCAGGCTTAGTAACAATTACTCTTGTATGGTTGTCGAGTTACAACGAGTTACAAAGTTGGTATAGCCTCAATCCTGTCGTCAATCGCAAATACTAATTTATTAAAACGTCTCGCTACTGAACTACCTACAGGAACTTAATTTGTGGAGGACGAAGAGAAAGCACGCATTTGGTAAATGAGCCAGTGAGAAATAATAACTTTTAAGTAGGGTCTAGTGCCATTTCAATACTTTTAAAACGGTACCAGCGCCTAAATGGTGCCTGAACAGATACTTAGAAAAAAAAGAACCACAAAAAAACTATGGATAGCATTAAAGAACATTACAAATATTTAAAATAAATCCATAGCTTTCCCCTTGGATGCTCTCATTTCCCAAGTTGTGCTTCCCTTAATCTAAGGCTAATAAATGTATTTCACAATCTGGCTCATTATTTAATACAAAATCACACATAATTGTTCTACTGTATCTCTGTCACTCACTCTGATATTTAGTTAAAATGAGTGGTCTGTCACTGTCTTTAATCAGTTCTGTGAATTACTGTATGGTCATTCTCTATAAAGTAGCAACAATGTCGTTTGTAAAGTACAGTACCGTGCAAAAGTCTTAGGCACATTAGTATTTTCACTCCAAAAAAGGGTGTTTCAGCCAGTTATTTATTTATTTTGCTGTAGTGTGTCAGTAGGAAATAATCAGTTTGCCATTAATTTTAATAATAATCTAGTGCGATTCTGAATGCACAAGCAGTCTGACAATGGCAAAATTAATGTTTGGAAATGTAAACTGATATTTTCTACTGACACACTACAGCAAAATATATAAATAACTGGCCAAACACCATTCTTTTGGGTGAAAATATTAACGTGACTAAGACTTTTGCACAGTAGTGTATGTATAAAGTATGTATGATTAAATTAAGTATATGTAAATAAGTGTAATTAAAGCATGTGTTCGTTCATATGTGTTAAGGGCTAGATTTTCGCTGGAGGAAACACCTGTGGCGTGACAAGCGAAAACTTTTCAGTAGCTAGATGAGAAACCGACTGCTCCCTCGTGACCTTTTGTAAACTGTATTTATGACAAAGAACTGCACAGATACAGATATTCTAACAATCTATCGATAAACTCATACCTTGTGGCCTCTGTTTGTGTTTAAGTGCGCTCGCGCTGCTCCGCCGCGGTCTGTGGATTGAAGAGCGAGCTGAAAGACAGAGAAGACCGGTCTGACGCCGGTTTCATATGACATTTAAGTGAACTGACTTTGAGGCGTTCGGATACCGGTTCCATAGCAAAGCAACTGAACAACATTCATTAGGAAAACAGTTTGTCAATAATGCAAAATGATAGTTAAAGGTAGTTCATCATTGAATTCAGTGATGTCATCTCTGTTCAGTTAAATAGTGTCTGTGCATTTATTTGCGATCAAGTCAATGATATCGCTGTAGATGAAGTGACCCCAACTAAGCAAGCCAGAGGTGACAGCGGCAAGGAACCGAAGCTCCATCAGTGACAGAATGGAGAAAAAAACCTTGGGAGAAACCAGGCTCAGTTGGGGGGCCAGTTCTCCTCTGACCAGACGAAACCAGTAGTTCAATTCCAGGCTTGAGACAAGGTCTTTACAGGGGATCTGGGGCTTTAGTTGTCCTGGTCTCCGCTGTCTGTCAGGGCTGTAGAGGTCCTTTCTAGGTGCTGATCCACCATCTGGTCTGGATACGTACTGGATCCGGGTGATTGCAGTGACCCTCTGATCTGGATACAGACTGGATCTGGTGGCTACAGCTATGTAATCAACGTTGTATTTTTTCTTGTTTATTTTATGAATTAAATATTAAAATGAATATTTTTATGGAGTAATAGTTTTATTATTTGAGGGGCTTACTGTTTAAATCTAAAAAGGTAACATGCAGATAACAGGAAAGGATGCATGTTCTTATGTATATGTAAACTAAGACAAGCAGTTTAGCTTACAGTCATTCGTTGGATGAGAGATGAACGCACTTTTGTCTTGAATTCGATGAATCTGGGCCCGTCTCCTTCAATGCACATGAGGTGGATATTGATGAGGCCGAAGGTGATGGGATAAGTGTTCGAGATGGAGACGTCTTTCTCTGCAGACATAACCGTGGTGGCACATTTAAGTGTTCACAGCACGGGCTGTGTGTCCTCCATCAGCTGCCAGTACTCATCCTTCAACTCCAGGATCCTGGCATCTTGAAGCCTGGTCACGGTTCGGTCCGACAGCACAGCAACAACAGCAAACCGCTGCTCCACCAGCCAATCAAACATCTTGCGCACGGAGTTCCGGTGAGTTGCGAGGCCCATTTACTCCTGTTTCTTTTGCAGTGCTTTGGTTGCTGTAGTGCTGTGATTAAAGTGGCTAACAAGTTTTTTACTAGCCGCTGATATTACCCGATAAAGATACAGTGCAAATCCATCATTTATGGCCAACTGGAGAGTGTGTGCAAAGCAGGCAACGGAAATCCAGAGCACTCCTATGGGACAGAATGCACGCAATAACTCTGCCTTGAAGTCCCCACTGCTCTACAGCTCCATTAATTTCTCAGCGAGGTGGTCAGCTGTATGCCGGCCTGGCAGGCTTTCTGTGAGCAGGACCGCTGAGTTAATTTGCCAGTCATCACTGATATAGTGGCAGGTTATGATGTGGCTCTCAGCTGTTAAAGGCCGTGTTGCAAGGTTAATTTTTTAACGAATATGTGCAATTTGCTTGTTGGTAATAAACATTTAAACTGTTATCCATTGTATTTTATGTTGTTGGGTATCACAAAACGGAATATAATACGAAAAGGTAGGTACTATCTTACAGCGGTCTCCTTTCCCCCACAATGCATTGCATCACGTCACGTTGGGGAGAGAATTTACTAAAGCCGCCTTGAGAGCATTGAGAGTAACTAGAGAGACGAGAGTATTCAGATAGCGCAGAACGCAGATTATAGATAAATAGATAAATACATATATATAGATAGATAGATAGATAGACTAGATACAGTATATAGATAGACAGACAGATAGATAGAGAGATAGCGACCAACAGCGACCCAAACGCACTCACTTACAACAGCACAAGCTTTCTAACGCAGTTTACATGGGATGGCACCCACACAAGCTCCTGTCAAACACATCGACAGACACACGGCTATGTTTGCAGCAACATTTTCACCGGAGGACGAGATTAACGCTTAGAAACGTCCATATAGCTAGCATGATGCCTTTTATTTCAAGATGACAAAGACAAAATTTACCAGTTCTACGAAACTATGACAAAGGTTACCGGTACTTCTCTGAACTAACGTCATGATCACTGCCACTAGATATAAAGAAAACATTGATTTTTCACTCGGTGCTATTCAATGACAGTAATAAATAAATAAAATTGTATATATGTATGTATATATATATATATATATATATATATATATATATATATATATATATGTGTGTGTGTGTGTGTGTGTGTGTGTGTGTGTGTCGTTATTGCGCACTGCTGCTCGTAAACTAGCTCCAGTGCTCATTGCTGCGATGCTAAATGATAGCAACTCACCAGGACACTTCACCAACTCTCCACTCATTCTCCTCGGAACATGCATAGGCTTTGACGGACATCAGTTCTTGGCAATTCCTCATTTGCCCTCTCACGGCTGGCTCGATAGAAATTACACAGCTGCGGGCCATCATACATGTTTGCTCTCGCCACCTCTTCCTCATCCCAGTCATTTGTTCTGATGCTGCGTGCGTTCCAGGCAGGTTTTTGAGCTTGTAATCACTATTTCATACCACTACTAACGACTTTGTACCGTTCCAGACAAGTTACGCCAAATTCAATTCAAGTTTATTTGTATAGCGCTTTTTACAAAATAAATCGTTACAAAGCAACTTTACAGAAAATTATGTTTCTACAATATTTAGTAGTAGCTAGTAGTTTGTGCACATTTGACAGGATTTTAGAAAAAATAATAATAATAATACAAGACGTAGTCAGCTAGACGATGAACTATCAATATTATTAATTAAGTTATTATATGATTCAGTCACACATTTAGCAATAATTGTTAGTTCTGTTTGTTGATTCAAGGTTAGCATCATCTGGGGTCCTCTGAGGGTCAGCATCATCTCTTCTCAGGTGTTCTGGATCCAGACTGGAGCTTGTTTAAATCCTAGTTACCACGGGATGTAAATCCCGTGGCGAAACATAGAAACAAAATACAGACATCATTAGCATAGCTGCTGATCCAACAAAGTAAAATTAGTTTAACCCAAGCTAATGAATAAAAATGCAACTTTGAACAGATGCAACTACACTCACAATTAAAAAGATACATTATTTGAATGCTTGGCGAAAGAGATGTGTTTTTAATCTAGATTTAAACAGAGAGAGTGTGTCTGAACCCCGAACATTATCAGGAAGGCTATTCCAGAGTTTGGGAGCCAAATGTGAGAAAGCTCTACCTCCTTTAGTGGACTTTGCTATCCTAGGAACGACCAAAAGTCCAGCGTTTTGTGACCTTAGGGTGCGTGATGGGTTGTAACGTGGTAGAAGGCTAGTTAGGTACGCTGGAGCTAAACCATTTAGAGCCTTATAGGTAAGTAATGATAATTTGTAACTGATACGGAATTTAATAGGTAGCCAGTGCAGAGACTGTAAAATTGGGGTAATATGATCATATTTTCTTGACCTCATAAGGACTCTAGCTGCTGCATTTTGGACTACCTGTAGCTTGTTTATTGAAGAAGCAGGACAACCACCTAGAAGTGCATTACAATAGTCCAGTCTAGAGGTCATGAATGCATGAGCTAGCTTTTCTGCATCAGAAACAGATAACATGTTTCGTAGCTTGGCAATGTTTCTAAGATGGAAGAATGCAGTTTTTGTAACATTGGAAATATGATTTTCAAAAGACAAATTGCTGTCTAATATAACACCCAGATTTCTGACTGTAGAGGAAGTAACAGTACATCCGTCTAGTTGCAGATTGTAATCTACAAGATTCTGTGTAGTGTTTTTTGGTCCAATAATTAGTATCTCTGTCTTATCCGAATTTAATTGGAGAAAATTGTGTGTCATCCAATCTTTTACATTTTTAACACACTCTGTTAGCTTAGATAATTGGGAAGTTTCATCTGGTCTCGTTGAGATATATAGCTGAGTATCATCAGCATAACAGTGGAAGCTAATTCCGTATTTTCTAATAATATTACCAAGGGGCAACATATATATTGAAAATAGAAGGGGACCTAGGACGGATCCTTGTGGCACTCCATATTTTACTGATGATAAATGAGATGACTCCCCATTTAAGTAAACAAAATGGTAGCGATCGGACAGGTAGGATCTAAACCATCTTAGAGCCTGCCCTTGAATACCTGTATAGTTTTGTAATCGATCTATGAGTATGTCATGATCTATGGTGTCGAACGCAGCACTAAGATCAAGTAAGACTAGAAATGAGATGCAGCCTTGGTCTGACGCAAGGAGCAGGTCATTTGTAATTTTAACAAGTGCAGTTTCTGTGCTATGGTGGGGCCTAAAACCTGACTGAAATTCTTCATACATATCATTTTTATGCAGGAAGGTGCTCAATTGAGCAGACACAACTTTCTCTAAAATTTTAGACATAAATGGAAGATTTGAGATAGACCTATAATTTGCCAGTACACTAGGATCTAGTTTTGGTTTCTTAATAAGAGGCTTGATAACCGCCAGCTTGAATGGTTTTGGGACGTGTCCTAAAGTTAACGACGGGTTTATGATATTGAGAAGCGTTTCTTCTGCTACAGGTAACAGCTCTTTCAGTAATTTTGAGGGTACAGGATCTAATAAACATGTTGTTGGTTTAGATACAGTGATAAGTTTATTTAGCTCTTCCTGTCCTATGGTTGTAAAGCACTGCAGTTTATCTTTGGGTGCCAAGGATGAAACTGAAGTGTTAGACGCTGTAGAATCTACATTCGCTATTGTATATCTAATGTTATCTATTTTATCAGTGAAGAAATTCATAAAGTCATTACTATTTAACGTTGGTGGAATATTTGAATCAGGTGGCATCTGGTAATTTGTTAACTTAGCCACTGTGCTAAATAAAAACCTAGGATTGTTTTGGTTATTTTCAATGAGTTTGTGTATATGCTCTGCCCTAGCAGTTTTTAGAGCCTGTCTATAGCTGGACATACTGTTTTTCCATGCAATTATAAAAACTTCTAAGCTAGTTTTTCTCCATTTGCGTTCAAGACTACGAGTTAATTTCTTGAGAGAGTGAGTATTACTGTTATACCATGGTACAGTACGTTTTTCTCTAACTTTTTTCAATTTGATTGGGGCAACAGCTTCTAATGTATTAGAGAAAATAGTGCCCATGTTGTCAGTAATTTCGTCTAATTCGTGTGTATTTTTGGGTACAATTAGCAGTTGAGATAGATAGATGCCAAACTTTCTGAGCGCAAGGAATTGTAACTAGATTATTTATTTTATTGCAATGTTGCATTGACCTAAAATCGTTGGAAAAACACGGGTTAGGGTTGCCTGGAACGCTGCATCATACTAGACTGAGGTTACCTTTCCTCGACTTCTCCCCAACATGACGTCATCACAGAGTTGCGTAAAAAAACGTTAATACCAAAAACTTAAAAAATAGGTCTTTAAGACCATTTTTGAGACATTTTAAAAATGTTATACATATCTTGAGTGATTTATGTACCCATTAATCGAAAGTGGTGTTTAACCTGCAACATGGCCTTTAAAGCGTTCCAGCAGTCTGTAGTTAGAGCAACTCTCAGCTTTGCTCAGTTCTTTTAACAGCTGCTGCTTTCATTCTTTGTCGTGAGTTTCTACCAGTCTGGTGATGGTACGTCATGATGGAATTTGATATATTGGTTCCAATAAATGTATCAGTTCTTGAAAACCATTGCCCTCAACAATACTTAAGGGCAGAATATCCATCTCATTGAACTTGCAGATCCCTTGGGTAATTTTCTCTGCTCTTTATGCATCACAGCTCCGAGTCTGTGCTAACGCCGACTTGATGCTAGGTTGAAACTGAGATCAAGGTTGCACCGCCACCGATATTAACAAGGGATGGATGCAATTTGTTTAAGTGGTACATCATTTGAGTCGTGGCTGCATTGTACTTATACACGGCATCGCAATGTTTGCAGTGAACTATTTTGTTTTTTAAATGGTCCCAAATATTGCAAAAATATTTATAAATATTGTAAAATATTTAATTGCTGCCACACAGTGAAATTAATTTATTTTCTTAAAGACTCACACTACACAACGCAACATGCATAAGATAAAAAAAATGCATTAGATTAATAGATTACAAATTAACGTGATCGAAAAAATTCTTAACGATCAATTATCGATCGTCAATTAATCATGCCCATCCCTACTTTAGATGCATCTATGTATATGAGTTAATTTAAAACTTGGTTAGCCTATATGCTCTTTATTTTTCATCTAAACAGTCCTTGTTGTTTTATTTTATTTTAATAAGCCACTCACACGTACTTTAATAGGCTAACCTAAATCTTTGAATATGTCTTTTATTTTGTCAATATCAACTTCTGGCACGAAATTGTACATTCATAAATATATGTTTTTCAACCCCCCCCCCCCCCACGTTTAGTGGTACTTAAAGAGGACATTTGTGATGTATTTGGAGACATTAAAAGGAATGAAAAGTCCCAAAGCAAGATTTTATTATTCTTCATTAGAGGACTTTGGTTTCTTAATGTGAAAATCTGTTACTGTCCTACTTTTTCTTTCTTTATTTTTATATAAATATTTTATTTAAATTTTTTCTTCAGTGTTGTTTTATTTATTTATTTTACATTGATTTTGTTTTATGATGTGCAGAGTCTGAACGAAAATTGAGTGTAATATCAGACCGTATTTGTAAATCTACCACTAATGTATGCCTTTCTGTGTTAATGTTCAAAGCATCGAATAAAAAATTAAAAAATAACACCTGCTAACACTTCCCCCTAAAACCTCCCTAATAATGTTGGCCACAAAGGTTTAAAAGTATGTTAAAATAATTAAACAAAGTTTTTAAGTTTTTAATTAAAACACATCAGTTCTTATTTGATGAAAACATTCTACCTGGTTTTAATATTAGAACGCTGTTTTTACTTTAAAATTAGGTTAACCTATACGATTTTACTTTTCCATCTCAACAAAATTCCTTGTCGGAAAAAAGTGTTGTTTTATTATATTTTAATAAGTCACTCACACATACTTTAGTAGTCTAAATCCTTGAATACGTCTTTTATTTTATCAATATTAACTTCTATCATTGCTACATCAATTAAAACATGGGTTTAGGCATACACAAATCTAACTGGAATGAAATTTTTTTGAATGTCTTTGATTTTCTTGCCAAAGACGTGTGATCATTTGTATCGTAAAACGTCTACACTTTTACAACATTACATTAAAGGCTAAATATTTTATCTCAAGAAGTGCATAGAAATGCGTCTGCTGTCTGGCATCTGATGTCTTTGTGTTTACTGTTACGGCCATGTCAGCGAAGATTGTAAAACATCTAAAGGTTTTCGGGGTTTGCAACTCAACTGTAATCTAATTAGTTTTGCCAGGGTTCTGGTGTTGTAAATGGTGTGCTGCAGGTCAGCTAAAGTAAAAAAAAAATATTAGTGTATTCAGTGATCAAAGGGTGACAATTTCAACTTTATTACTTAGGCCTGTGATCGCGAGGTCAGCTGAAAGTTCATTTACTGGTCAAAAGGATGTGAAATCAGACCATATAGGAAAATGTAGTTTAATTCGAGTTAATTTAGTTTATTTTAGTTACATTTATAATTTTATGTCTGGATGCAAGATGTCTGGATGCATGATTGACCGACTTATCACATGTTTACCATATTTTTACAATGCCCTGCTTACCTAGTTTTATGATGAAATATGTCTGTAAAAATAAACAAACATATACACAATCTCCAGAACACTGTAAAAAGTGATTCTCTATATTTACTCAATAAAATTGTGACAACAGATTACAAGCAATATTATTAATTACATTTAACACATTAGAATTAATTAGAATTAACCATTCAAAATGAGTAGAACAACATGAAAAAATTAAGTAAAATTAACACAAAAATATTGTTTTCATTGGACAAAAAACAAACAAACAAACAAAAAACATTATGCCAAAGAATACTACACTGTAAAAAGTGTTTCCCTATATTTATTCAGTAAAATTGTGTCAAAAATTTACAAGCAATATTATTAATTAAATTTAACACATTTTAATTAAGTAGAAATAATCATTAAAAATGAGTAGAACAACATGAAAAAATTAAGTAAAATTTACATAAAAATATTGATTTCATTGGACAAAAAACAAACAAACTAAAAAACACTATGCTAAAGAATACTATGTTATGCATGCCAGGCCAGTAGTTGGCGATCATGAAACACCCTTCGAAAACATTATATGCATGCACAAGACATCAGCCTTTTTACAAATTCACATTTTTGTTGCTTACATAGATATGATAAAGGCATCATGTTCAAAAGGTTGTAATGCCCCCAAAACAGTTATTGAAAGCACCTAAAGTTCACAAACCAAATCACTGAATGAAAAATAATAATAATAATTTGCTTACCATTGTAGTGGTCAGTGTTTGCTTTAGTTGGACTCTTGACCCTTAAAATTTTAAACAGATTTTTTTTGGTTGCTAGTTGTGATACAGCAGCTAGATAAGCCAAGAAGGAAATGCGACCAGGTGGTGTTATTTGTTTTTACATCATCATTTGGTCTGAGTTGGGTGTGTCTTATCAATAACATGTGTCCTGTGATTGAACAATATAAGCTCTGGTGTTTTCAGCATTATCAGAGAAATTCTTAGAAGCACCTCTGATCAAAACCTTGTTAAAAAAGAAAAGTGTTTTCATTTAGGCATACAAACATCAAGAATCAGCCTGAGAACCTCAACAATGGTGACCATGTTGCACTGCATTCTGGGTGCCACCAATCAAAACTCATTTTATGGCTCCCATCATGCTTTGCGGCATGAATAAATAATGAGCAACAATTCTATAGTAGCTTGTTTTGTGATTCTTACAGTTCGTCTGAATATGCTGTTTGTCACCATTCTTGAGATTCATACGCTGGTTCTTGATGTGACTGTGTTGTCAGAAGAAAGTTCCCCTTTCTCTGTTTTAAACAGAATTCTCAAACTCTAGTTTACACTGAAATTTCCACTTTTTCTCTTTTTTGTTGAATCACAGGGCTGCCATAATGAGTGTTATTTTTTCTCAGAGATCAGACTCTGAATTAGTTCAGATATTCAGGATGAACAAAGATTATGTAATAGCATGACCAGCACTACCTGATCATCTTTATTCTTAGTTTGTCTAGCTGTTATAACTGAGTCACAACAGCAATGCAAAATGTAATATTAAAATATCAAGGGTCAAGAGCACAACTAAAGCAAACACTGACCACTATAATGGTAACCAATAATTTACCCTTTGATTCTGTTTGTGAACTTTAGGTGTCTTCAATAACTCTGTTTGGGGGGCCTTAAGACACAGCCTTTTGAACATGATGCCTGTATCATATCTATGTAACCCACAAAAATGTTAATTTGTAAAAAGGCTGATGTCATGTGCATGCATATAATGTTTCATGATCGCCAACTACTGGCCTGGCATGCATAACATAGTTTTCTTTAGCATAGTGTTTTTTTGTTTGTTTGTTTTTTGTCCAATGAAATCAATATTTTTATGTAAATTTTACTTAATTTTTTCATGTTGTTCTACTCATTTTTAATGATTATTTCTACTTAATTAAAATGTGTTAAATTTAATTAATAATATTGCTTGTAAATTTTTGACACAATTTTACTGAATAAATATAGGGAAACACTTTTTACAGTGTATGTTATGCATGCCAGGCCAGTAGTTGGCAATCATGAAACACCCTTCGAAAACATTATATACATGCACATGACGTCAACCTTTTTACAAATTCACATTTTTGTTGCTTACATAGATATGATACAGGCATCATGTTCAAAAGGTTGTGTCTTATGGCCCCCAAAACAGAGTCATTGAAGACACCTAATGTTCACGAACAGAATCACTGAAGGAGAAAAGGGTAAATTATTGGTTACCATTACAGTGGTCAGTGTTTGCTTTAGTTGTTTAGTTTAGTAGTTAGACGTCTGACAGATATAAAGTCAGTCTGGTTAGTAATAAGTGAAGCTGGTAATGCTGTTTGTAGAGTTGTTTAATCTTTCTCTGCTGAGATCTTGAGATATTTAATGTGCTTCCATGCATTTCACCCTTTGTTGCAGTGTGGTGCTTATTCCAACCAAAATTCAACGTTTGTCTGATTTCGGAGTTTGATGTCAATCAAAGTTGGGTTTCGACGTCAACCCAACTTTCATTTTCAACCAAAATATGACGTCTAACTGACGTTGGATTAGTTGGAGTCCAACGTCTTCCTGACGTCACATTGATGTACTGTGCCTCCTGGGCCATGTCTTGCATATGTCTATGCTTAGTGGTTCTTGAAGCACTGACTCCAGCTGCAGTCCACTCTTTGTGAATTTTTTAACGAGTTTTGTTTCACAATCCTTTCCAGGGTGTGGTTATCCCTATTGCTTGTACACTTTTTTCCACCTCATCTTTTCCTTCCCTTCACCTCTCTATTAATGTGCTTGGACATAGAGCTCTGTGAACAGCCAGCCTCTTTTTCAAATACCTTTCGTGATTTGCCCTCCTTTTGCAAGGTGTCAATGGTCAACTGTCAAGTCAGCAGTCTTCCCCAGATTGTGTAGCCTACAGTACTAGACTGTGAGACCATTTAAAGGCATTTGCAGGTGTTTTGAGTTAATTAGCTGATTAGTCTTCAATATTGAACCATTTCACAAATATTCTTATTTTCTGAGATATTGAATTTGGGATTTTCCTTAGTTGTCAGTTATAATCATCAAAATGAAAAGAGATAAACATTTGAAATATATCAATCTATGTGCAATGAGTTAATATAATATACAGGTTTTAGCTTTTGAATGGAATTAGTGAAATAAACTCTTTGATGATATTCTAATTATTTGGCCAGCACCTGTATGTATGTATATATATATATATGTATGTATGTATGTATATATATATATATATATATATATATATATATATATATATATATATATATATGTATCTATGTGTGTGTGTAAACATATGTTGTTTCATGATATGAATATTCATAAGAACAGTTCCCAGGTAAAAAGGAAAAATATTTAACTTGTGCTTATTTTGATATACTTAAAGGGGTGGTGAAATGCTATTTCATGCATACTGAGTTTTTTTATACTGTTAAAGAGTTGGATTCCCATGCTAAACATGGAACAAGTTTCAAAAATTAAGTTGTACGTTTGAAGGAGTATTTTTGTTTCAAAAATACTCCTTCCAGTTTGTCACAAGTTTCGGAAAGTTTTTTTCGAGTATGGGTCTGTGTGATGTTAGATGGAGCGGAATTTCCTTATATGGGTCCTAAGGGCACTTCTGCCGGAAGAGCACGCGCTCCCGTAGAGCAGAGCACTGAGAGCAGAGACATTCACTGACCAGAGTGAGAGACCGAATTGTCACAAAAGAAGTGTGTTTTTGGTTGCCAGGGCAAGACAACCCATGCACAGATTACCAAAAAAAAAGAAAAACAGCATTAAGGGACCAGTGGATGGAGTTTATTTTTACAGAGCATCAACGGAGCTGTGCAAGTGTTTTTGTTTGTTCCCTGCATTTCGAAGATGCTTGTTTTATGCTTGGATTTGCATATCGTTTATTTCTTAAGGATAATGCAGTCCCAACAAAAAAGGGTCACGATCGTGTGTTGGAACCGCAGGCGGTGAGTATAACTGCTTCAAATATCTCTGTGTTGTTAACTTAGCTATCGGCGCGTAAGCACATCAAGTAAACAACATGCAATGTTGGCATCAAACTGCACTTTCAGAATGTACACCTTAAAAAAAAAAAAAAAAAAAAAAAAAAAAGACGACATAAAGTGTAATTTTGTCATTTTCCAAAACCGCTAAGCAAATATATACAGTTTCAATACATACCACATAGAGACGTCCTGCTGTAGTCGTTGATGCTGCTGCTCTTGTTCAATTTCAGCCTCGGGATCTGATTCTGGATCATAAATATACGCTGAATCTGACTGTTAGCCATGGTTTGTTTTGGATGATGTTTTTTTCCTCACGGTAATGTCACAGTTTCTAGCGATCTCAATGCAATTCCCCTGTGCACCTCAGCACTAAAATAGCATTTCCTAAAGAGAAAATTTCTCTAAAAGAGCTTCACGGGTGCGTCTTTATAAAGACGACGGATCGTCCTCAAGGATGCCGTTTCACCAGTGTGTGTTTCTGGGTGTGGTCATTACCTGGCAACGGGTGATGGTCACGATCGCTGCCTCACGTGTCTGGGCGTCGAGCACACTGAGGTGGCTTTTGTGGATGAGTCATGTTCTCACTGCGGGAATATGACCATCTCGGAGCTGCAAACCAGGCTCCGCTACCTTCGTAGCGGTACCTCCGCTACGCTCCGCTACCAGGCTCTGCCAGAAACCAGCCGGTGGGCTCCTCCTCCCTCACCACCCTTGAGGGCGGTGCAGCAAAGGGGTATTCAGGAATCCCGTCGGTGGAGCGGGCGGTAGCAATGCAATTGTGTCCTAAGTCCGCCGCCTCCTGGCGTGGAGACCCGGTGCTCCCTTCCCGGGCCTGTAGGCACTCGTCTGGTCTGACCGGCAGTGCCTATGTGGCTTGCGGGGAAGCTGCTTCCACCTTACACGCTATGGTGTTACTGCAGGTGTAAGGCTAAGGCACTGAAAGACCTGCACGAGGGTGGTTACGATCCAGCGCTTCTGGAAGAGCTCCGAACTGCCACTGACCTTGCGCTTCGAGCGACGAAGGTCACCATGATTTCGTTGGGTCGTGTGATGTCCACATTAGAGGTCCAGGAGCGCCATCTGTGGCTGGGTCTGGCAGACATGAGGGACACCAACAAGGTCCGGTTTCTCAATGCCCCTGTGTCCCAGACCGGCCTCTTCGGCGACGCAGTCGAGATCTTGGCCCAGCAAGTCTCAGCTGCCCAGAAGCAGACTGAGGTGATCCGACACATCCTGCCCCGGCAGGCAGCTGCTGCTATCTCCACCCACCTACCGGTTGCAGTGCCCCAGCCTGCTCGTCGCCGAAGGCAGCCCCCTGCATCCGCCCCTGTTCACGCGTCGCATCTGCAGCAGCCTCCAAGTGGGTCCCTGTGTTCCACCGCGCTGCCCCACTGCGGGTACGGCTGTGGTTCCGCTGGTCCCGCTTGTACGGTTCTTAGGCGCCTGGTCAGCGCTACCCAGCCCGTCTCGCTGGCTTCTGCAAACCATCAGCCTCGGCTATGCAATTCAGATCTCCCGGCTTCCCCCCAAGCTCTGCGGTGTCCGCTACACTACAGTGAAAGCGTCCGATGCCCCTGTCTTGCGGAAGGAGATCGCAGTCCTACTAGCGAATGCCGCGATAGAGCCGGTCCCTCCAGGCGATATGAGGACGGGGCTCTACAGCCCGTACCTCATTGTACCCAAGAAAAGCGGTGGGTTACGACCGATCTTAGATCTGCGAGTTTTGAATCAGGCCCTCCGTTGGCTACAGTTCAAAATGTTGACACAGAAACGCATTTTCAGGTGCGTCCGTCCCCAAGATTGGTTTGCAGCGATCGACCTGAAGGACGTGCACTTTCATGTGTCCATACTTCCGCGCCACAGACCTTTTCTGCGGCTTGCGTTCGAAGGACTAGCATAACAGTACAAGGTCCTGCCCTTCCGGCTGTCCCAATCTCCACGTGTCTTCACGGAAGTCATGGAGGCAGCTCTCGTTCCTCTCAGAGAGCAGAGTGTTCGCATTCTCAACTACTTAGATGATTGGCTGATACTAGCACAGTCTCGAGATCAGTTGTGCGAGCACAGAGATATGGTGCTCCAGCACCTGAGCATGTTGGGCCTTCAGGTCAGCTGGGAAAAGAGCAAACTCTCGCCATTGCAGAGGATCTCTTTTCTCGGTATGGAGTTGGATTCGGTCGAACAGACAGCATGCCTCACAGAGGAACGTGCACGGTCGGTGCTAGCCTGCTTGAATACGTTCAAGAGCAGGACAGCGGTCCCACTGAAACTCTTTCAGAGGCTCCTGGGGCATATGGTGGCCACAGCGGCACTTACACCGCTCCACCTATTACATATGAGACCGCTCCAGCACTGGCTTTATGGCCGGGTCCCAAGGTGGGCTTGGAAGCGTGGCACTCACTGGGTCCAAGTTACACCGGCCTGTCGCCAAACCCTCACTCCGTGGTCAGATCTTGCATTCCTATGGGCAGGGGTGCCCCTAGAGCAGATCTCCAGGCATGCTGTGGTTTACACGCATGCCTCCACCACCACCTGGGGGGCCACGTGCAATGGGAATGCAGTCTCAGGGGTTTGGACGGGCCCGTAGCTGCAGTGGCACATCAGTTGTTAGCAACGCACCTTGCCTTGAACCGTCTCAAAGGTCTCTTACGAGGCAAGCCTGTGCTGGTCCAATTGGACAACACTGCGACTGTTGCGTACATCAACCGCCAAGGTGGTCTGCGCTCTCGTCGCAACTCGCAACTCGCCCGCCACCTCCTCCTTTGGAGTCAGAAGGTTCTGAGGTCACTTCGTGCCGTTCACATTCCAGGCCTGCTCAGTCGTACAGCCGACGAGCTGTCTTGAGCAATGCTCCCGGGAGAATGGCGACTCCATCCCCTGACGGTCCAGCTGATTTGGAGGCGGTTCAGAGCCGCACAGGTAGACTTGTTGCTGCTCCAGAGATCTCTCACTGCCAGGTTTTCTACTCCCTGACCGAGGGAACTCTCGGCACGGACGCACTGGCACACAGCTGGCCACGGGGCCTATGCAAGTATGCGTTTCCCCCAGTGAGCCTTCTCGCACAGACATTGTGCAAAGTCCGGGAGGACGAGGAGCAAGTCTTGCTAGTAGTGCCATATTAGCCTACTCAGACCTGGTTCCCCAAACTAGTGCTCCTCTCGACAGCCCCTCCTTGGCCAGTTCCTCTGAGGAGGGATTTACTGACTCAGAGATGTGGCACCATTTGGCACCCGCATCCAGACCTTTGGAAACTCCATGTTTGGTCCCTGGACGTGACGCGGAGGTTCTAGGTGACCTACCCCAAGAGGTAGTTAACACCATCACTTCGGCAAGAGCACCGTCTACGAGACACGCCTATGCCTTGAAGTGGAACCTGTTCGTTGAGTGGTGTTCTTCTCGCCGAGAAGACCCCCGAAGATGCCCGATTGTGGTCGTGCTATCCTTTCTGCAGCAAGGGTTGGAGCGAAGGCTGTCTCCCTCCACCCTCAAAGTCCAGGTTGCACTATTGCTGCGTACCATGACCCTGTGAATCGGAAATCTTTGGGTAAGCATGACCTCATCATCAGGTTCCTTAGAGGGGCCAGGAAGTTAAATCCATCCCCCCGTATACCCTTTTGGGACCTGTCTATAGTGCTTAAATCACTACAGCAGGGCCCATTCGAGCCTTTGGATTCAGTTGAGCTAAAGTTTCTTTCATTGAAAACTGTGCTCCTGCTTGCACTGGCCTCCAAGAGGGTAGGGGACCTACATGCATTTTCGGTCGTCGATTCGTGCCTAGAGTTTAGGCCGGCTGACTCCCAGGTAATCCTGAGGCCCCGGCCTGGCTACATGCCCAAGGTTCCCACTACACCCTTCAAAGACCAAGTGGTGAACCTGCAAGCGCTGCCCCTGGAGGAGGCAGACCCAGCCCTGGCTTTGCTTTGTCCTGTTCGAGCATTAAGGTGCTACGTGGACCGGACGCAAAGCTTCAGGACCTCAGACCAGCTCTTTGTCTGTTACGGAGGCCGGCAGAAGGAGAATGCTGTCTCTAAGCAGAGGATGGCCCACTGGATTGTGGATGCCATAACCCTGGCTTATCAGGCTCAGGATGTGCCCTGCCTGTTCAGGTTGCGAGCTCACTCAACTAGAAGTGTTGCATCCTCCTGGGCGCTGGCTCGTGACAGATATTTGTAGCGCTGCGGGCTGGACGACCCCTAACACGTTCGCTAGGTTCTATAGCCTTCTTGTAGAGCCAGTATCCTCCTGTGTTCTAACCTCAAATGGGTAGTGGCACTGAGAGGCCCCGGTTAGTGTCGGCTTGCTAAAACTGCTCCAGAGTGTCCGTACTGTAGACCCTGTTGAGATCCTCCATCACCCTAGGCAGCTGGACGCGGCGGAACGTCCGGCGCCAGGCCTTCATGATGAATCCGTGAGAACCATGGAAGGCTGGGCTCCATATTGAGACCTAAGCGGTACTCGTATGTGTAAGAGGGTTTAAATCACCTCAAATTTCTCTGTATACTCCTAAACGGATGCTATATGTGTATTTGCCTCCGAGACCTCCTTCGGGAAGGATGGGGCTTCCGCAGCGTCCCGGCTCCAAGCAGACCGGGTATGTTTTCCCAGTGTTAACCAATCTCACCCAGTGAGGTAGTGCTTTGACAATGGTGAGTGGAGCTACTTGTTCTGAGCCCCGGCCTACACCTAATAGGGGCGCAGGCGGCTCGCACAGGGCACTGGAAGGGGCAGCACCCATGGCATATTCGCAACCATGGCGACGGGACGCGACGGGACGCGACGGGACTCGACGGGACGCGACGGGACGTGGCGTTTCCGTTCCCTCCTTCAGGGAACGAGGGTTACCATACGTAACCGAGACGTTCCCTTTCAGTCGGTCACTCTCGACGCCACGTCGGATGACCGACTGAAAGGGAACGTCTCGGTTACGTATGGTAACCCTCGTTCCCTGAAGGAGGGAACAGAGACGCCACGTCCCGTCGCCATGGTTGCTGTACCGCCGCTGAGCTGCTGGGTTCCCGGCTCAGCTCCTCAGCGAAAAACTGGTATGCATTGCACCTGCTGGCCTCTTATACTCACGCAGTGATCAGCGGCAGCTGGATGCAATAATTGCATGCCAATGTGCATTGGCTCGTTTAGTTTACACTCGAAGTAGATTGGTCTATCGAAGCGATATCCCATATTCGTCGGTCATCCGACGTGGCGTCTCCGTTCCCTCCTTCAGGGAACGAGGGTTACCATACATAACTGAGACGTTTCCTACTAAGTCAATGTTACGGACTAAATTACAAGCTACTGTTGAATCATCTGAAGAGTATACAGTATTGTTCAAAATAATAGCAGTACAATGTGACTAACCAGAATAATCAAGGTTTTTAGTATATTTTTTATTGCTACGTGGCAAACAAGTTACCAGTAGGTTCAGTAGATTGTCAGAAAACAAACAAGACCCAGCATTCATGATATGCACGCTCTTAAGGCTGTGCAATTGGGCAATTAGTTGAAAGGGGTGTGTTCAAAAAAATAGCAGTGTCTACCTTTGACTGTACAAACTCAAAACTATTTTGTACAAACACTTTTTTTTTCTGGGATTTAGCAATCCTGTGAATCACTAAACTAATATTTAGTTGTATGACCACAGTTTTTTAAAACTGCTTGACATCTGTGTGGCATGGAGTCAACCAACTTGTGGCACCTCTCAGCTGTTATTCCACTCCATAATTCTTTAACAACATTCCACAATTCATTCACATTTCTTGGTTTTGCTTCAGAAACAGCATTTTTGATATCACCCCACAAGTTCTCAATTGGATTAAGGTCTGGAGATTGGGCTGGCCACTCCATAACATTAATTTTGTTGGTTTGGAACCAAGACTTTGCCCGTTTACTAGTGTGTTTTGGGTCATTGTCTTGTTGAAACAACCATTTCAAGGGCATGTCCTCTTCAGCATAGGGTAACATGACCTCTTCAAGTATTTTAACATATGCAAACTGATCCATGATCCCTGGTATGCGATAAATAGGCCCAACACCATAGTAGGAGAAACATGCCCATATCATGATGCTTGCACCTCCATGCTTCACTGTCTTCACTGTGTACTGTGGCTTGAATTCAGAGTTTGTGGGTCATCTCACAAACTGCCTGTGGCCCTTGGACCCAAAAAAGAACAATTTTACTCTCATCAGTCCACAAAATGTTCCTCCATTTCTCTTTAGGCCAGTTGATGTGTTCTTTGGCAAATTGTAACCTCTTCTGCACATGCCTTTTTTTTAACAGAGGGACTTTGCGGGGGATTCTTGAAAATAGATTAGCTTCACACAGACGTCTTCTAACTGTCACAGTACTTACAGGTAACTCCAGACTGTCTTTGATCATCCTGGAGGTGATCATTGGCTGAGCCTTTGCCATTCTGGTTATTCTTCTATCCATTTTGATGGTTGTCTTCCGTTTTCTTCCACGTCTCTCTGGTTTTGCTCTCCATTTTAAGGCATTGGAGATCATTTTAGCTGAACAGCCTATCATTTTTTGCACCTCTTTATAGGTTTTCCCCTCTCTAATCAACTTTTTAATCAAAGTACGCTGTTCTTCTGAACAATGTCTTGAACGACCCATTTTCCTCAGCTTTCAAATGCATGTTCAACAAGTGTTGGCTTCATCCTTAAATAGGGGCCACCTGATTCACACCTGTTTCTTCACAAAATTGATGACCTCAGTGATTGAATGCCACACTGCTATTTTTTTGAACACACCCCTTTCAACTAATTCAACTAATTGCCCAATTGCACAGCCTTAAGAGCGTGCATATCATGAATGCTGGGTCTCATTTGTTTTCTGAGAATCTACTGAACCTACTGGTAACTTGTTTGCCACGTAGCAATAAAAAAATATACGAAAAACCTTGATTATTCTGGTTAGTCACATTGTACTGCTATTATTTTGAACAATACTGTATAGTAATGCATGTACATAAAAAAAAATGAAGAAGGCATCACTACAAATTAGCATAGTTTATGTTTTTCCACAGTAATTCATACTATAAAATTAGTTTGTCCGTTGTGACAAGTTGCAGTTTGTTTAAAATAACAAACCTGTTCACCCGAAAGAAAACTCAATGAAGTGCTAGAAGACATCCTGTCATAGCTTTTTAGTACATAACGGCTACCGTAGTTGCAACATGCACTATTTGTTTGAAGGCATAATACAGTTTCACCGCTAGATGGGAGAAATTACTACAGAATGTCCCTTTGTCAATTTTGCTAATGACTTCCATATTGTAAGCATTGGCAAGTGTCTATTCTATAGAAAATAAATATTTTTTTATTTTATTCTTACATACAGTCAACAAAAATCAACAACAGGGGAAGTCGTGGCCTAATAGTTAGAGAGTCGGACTCACAATCGAAGGGTTGTGAGTTCGAGTCTCGGGCCGGCAGGATTTGTGGAATTGTGGGTGGGGGGAGTGCATGTACAGTTCTCTCTCCACCTTCAATACCACGACTTAGGTGCCCTTGAGCAAGGCATCGAACCCCCAACTGCTTCCCAGGCGCCGCGGCATAAATGCCTGCCCGCTGCTCCAGGTGTGTGTTCACAGTGTGTGTGTATGTTCAATGCTCTGTGTGTGTGCACTTTGGATGGGTTAAATGCAGAGCACGAATTCTGAGTATGGGTCACCATACTTGGCTGTATGTCACGTCACTTTCACTTTTCACTTTCACTTCACTTTCACGAGCTCCAGGGGCTTTTTCGAGTGACCCAGGCCCAACGTGGCCTCACCCTCTCAGGCATGAGAGTGAGTTGGCGCCCCCTACTCTGGTTTTCCTTAACCTTGATGGCTGAGCTCCAGGGGCTTTTTCAAGTGACCCAGGCCCAACGTGGCCTCACCCTCTCAAGCATGAGAGTGAGTTGGCGCCCCCTACTCCGGTTTTCCTTAACCTTGATGGCTGAGCTCCAGGGGCTTTTCTATTATTTTTTATTAATTTTCTTCCTGTAGAAATCAGAGGAAGAAGAACTCCTTTACCCAGGAACACCTATCTCCAGAGGACAAAGTCTACTTCTTTAGATGTCCTTCATTTTGAGACACAACCTCACAGGGACAGCTCTTGATGACCTCTTCAAATTGTTTAATGAACATTTCCCAGGATCAGTACCAGCTACTTCTTACCTATTTCATAAAGCTTATGGGCAGTATGGACAATATGAATCATATTTTTACTGTTCTGGATGCAGCAACTATATAGGTAAGGTTAATGGTTAATTGTTTGATACAGACACAAATTTGAAAAATGGTTCGTATTTTCTGGTTTTGAAATTATCTAGCCAAATTAAGGATATTCTGGAAAATCCTAAGAATACATTAGAAATAAAAATATCAACTAATGGCATTATTAATGACATACATTCAGGAATAGAGTATGAAAAACTAATCAGGAGTGGTAAAATTAGTGAAGAGGATTTGAGTTTACTGTGAAACTGTGATGGTATCCCAGTTTTCAAGAGCTCCAATTGTCAGCTATGGCCAATTTAGTGTCAGATCATTTAACTTGACCCAAAAGAATGCCAAAGACACAGTCAAAAAACTGTTCGATGATATGCAAAACAGTAAGCAATATACAGCTAAATCAACACCATTTTCAGAGATGGTTAGGGTTTTTGGTAATCCTCATCCAGTGACCATTCCAGTATGGCACATGCTTGCTATACAGGATCTTTTTGATATCAGGGTACAGCAAAGCTTGTATTATGAACGTTTCATTATCATTGGTGTCCTTTATAACACAGAAACTAACAAACGGCTACAAAAAAGAAACAACTCTGTAGTAGAGTTAACTGATGACACATTATGCAAGATTCTGACATTGTGTCATTTAAATCTGAAGGTTGTAATGAACAAATAAGCTGTGTTTTGGTTGGTTAAGGAGCTTTGGAGGACTGCAAGACACCTTTGTAGGGATTCTGACCTTAGAATTTCTTTCGTAGCCCTGCCAAATAATATTGAAAGGGACTGAAATCATCGCATTTGAATTGCAATTTAATATTTTAAATTAGTGACGTTTAAATGAAATGCTTTCTAAACTGTTTTTTTTTTTATTCCTTTTTGCTATTCATGAGCTTTGGTAAAATGTAAGAATTAAGCTTTGGAATGTTTTAGTTTTATAGTAGGCCTATGTGTATTTTTTATATTGATGTGTGGAAGTACTGGTGTTCACATTCAGTGGATTGTTCAAACTGCCTATTGTCATTACTGCACTAGTACTGAAAGATAAAATGTTAAAGCAACTGCCGTCAGTGGATATCATTTATTTTGAAAATTATTTGTACTTGTTTGTAGTGAACTTGTGTTGTGGAAAAAGACTTTTCACAAATAATGTGCATTAATTATTAATGTGCATACTAACTAATGCACAATATTTGATATATATGTATTAAAGTGCAATTAATTGTTATTAATTATTTTTTAAAACTACAAAAAATAAACAAAACAAATTGATTTAACACTCCCAGATAATAAGTGCATTACTTAGTTATTTAAATTGTATTTCTTATCAAAATTATAGCAAATAATTTAATAAAAAAAATGAACAGTTACACATAAAACACAATATAAAGTGTGAAATAAATATGCATGCAGTTTTGCAAAAAGCATGGTAGGTTTAGCTATATTTCTTAAAAGCTTAACTAAGCATATTTGTAATTACAGTAGGCAATAATTCTAGCCTTTGGAGAAATATATTAAAATTAATTTCAATACATGTTTAATTCACTTCATGTTAGGACTAGCATTTTTTAAGCTTTGCCACACAAAACCATCTGTGGATGTCTTATTGAAATATATTAAAATGTTAAAAATGTAATTCACAATATATAAAAAAACAGGGCTAAAGCACATGCTATTACAGTACATAAATATTAAAAATATATTGTAGGTCTATACTATAGTTATAAAAAAGGTATTTATAACCAACTAAAATATTAATCGTTTTGCTATACACACAAAATAAACATAAATCATCTTTAGTTACATAAGTATGTTTTCTGTAAATACACTAAAACTAAACTAAAAGTATACTTGTTTTTATCATATTTCTTAAAATTATAATGAAACAAATATTTATTATAATGTATTTCTAATACAGTTTTAAGGAATATAGTTTAAATATGCTTTTGTTTAGCATATTTTTTTAAAGAAAAAAATAAGCATTTATTACCAATGCATTTGTAATTAGAGCTGAAGATCTTTGTCCGAACCCGACGGGACCCCATGAGACCAGTCGGGTTTAGTCGGGTTGGGGCTTATTTTATATAATCTTAAGCGGGCTCAGGTTTGGGCTCCAGTTTGCGAGGTAAACGAGCGGTCATGTGATGTGTTTCGATTAGCGCAAGAAAGATGCGAAAATGAATACTGAGAAGGTGTAACGGGGGCTTGCCTCTGGCGATTTCGTTTTGGTTGCACCAGCAACTAAAGCAAAGTCTGAAGTGTGGAAAAGTTTTGACCATGTTTATAATGACAATAACGTGTGAATAATGATGCACTTTAAGTGAGTGCAGGAACGCTCTGAAGACATCTACAGTGATTCATTCATTTTCCTCCACAAAAACATGTAGATCTAGCCTAATCTCTGAGTGAAGGTTTTTCAAATGATAACTAAATATTAATTGATCTTAATGTGGACAAAGTATATACACTAATGTTGCCATTTTTCTTTTATTAAATATCATCTGCTAGTGCGAAGCAAATCCAGCGGAGCCTTTATCTTAATTTCGTAATTGCCAAATACCCATCTTAATTTAAAATTTATCTTAATTTAATTTGTTAAAAATGACTCGTTTTTATTGGTACTTCAATTAAACTTTTACAAAATATATTTAAAGTATGCTTATCATTAGCATATTACGTAAAAGTGTAATTAAGTATATATTATTTACAAATGTAATACTAATATAGTATTCAGTATATATAATAATAATATGCTAATATAATAATAATATAATATTCAGTATATTTTAAGTTCACTTTAAATAAGCATGTTGGAAATACAAATGTATTATAATCATACTATTTGTATTTTAAATATATTATGAATACATTTAATACTACATTTGTTCCACCTGGGTCTTAATGTATTATAATATTTATATATTTGTGGTTATAGCTTTTAAGAGAGTGATGATTTTAAACACACAATACACATGCTGCATTCACTTAAGCAACAATGGATTATATATCTCATGGTTATATTGTATTTTAAGTTTTCATTGCACAAACACTTGAACGAGCTGTGTTCAACCAAGTCTCTGCATTTTGACACAGAACCACCTCCTTGACAGCAACCAATCTGGCTTCAGAAGTGGACATTCAACTGATACTGCCTTGCTCTCAGTTGTTGAAGCACTAAGACTGGCAAGAGCGGAATCTAAATCTTCAGTACTTATCCTGCTTGATCTGTCTACTGCTTTTGACATGATTAACCACCAGATCCTCCTATTAACCCTACTGCCAAAGGGTTTTTATTTATATATATATATATATATATATATATATATATATATATATATATATATATATATATATATATATATATGTGCCAATGCTGAAGGAAGGGAGGAACGTTGGGAGTAAGTTTAAACACACCCAAATACAACCAGACTACGCCACCCCATAAAGAAACAGGGAATAACCAAAAATAAGGGACACAGGTTCGTAGGCTGAAGTAATCCGAGAGAGGCGTGTGAACAATGTACAAAAGGCTTTATTCAAATCACCATAATTAGTTAAAATGTTCAATGATAATCAATGTCAATTGTCAGGTCATCAAACACTATCACAATCAGAAACTCTGTGTACTGGACAAAATAAAGATATCAATTTGAAAATACTCACAACAAAAAAAATAACAAACAAATAATAGAAGACACAGGCTTTCCAGTGGCAGGGGGCAGGCTAGATGGAGTGAAGACCCTATCTGTGGATTCGTGTAACACACGCACACACACGCACACACACAGTGAGAGGTGAATCCAAGCAGCACTGCAATCCACACAACTGCACCACTACCTATAATACTCCAAACCAGCCTCCCAGCCCCGGGCCAGCAGTGCCTAGAGTAAACCAAAACAAACAAAACAAATTAAATTCAACAATACAGTGGAAATATTTCCATCAAAGTAAACAAAAACATTTATAAAGAAACACTATTACAATATCACACTTAACTATTGCAAGTATACAAAACAGAATACTAATAAACAATGATATAAACACCACACAAAATAAAATGAATGCAACAGTCCGAATCGAGCAGGTCCCAGAATCAGAGTTCCCCAACACTAGCATCGAAACACTTATCAGGGCACAAGCGATGACACTAATAATGCCCTAGATGTAAACCAGCCCAAAAAACAGGAAAAGAAAAACAGCAGCGCATCCTCCTTTAACGACGGGTATAAACTTCCGCCTTCAAGAAACGCGACGGGAGAGACAGTTCAGCACACTAAGAAAGAAGAATTCTTAATTAAATCCTTGTCTTGCGAAAAAGAGGAAGCAGATTGATCACGCTTACCCAAGGCAATTCCTCGTACCACATGAAGTGTATAGTCGCTCACAGCTCACGATGAATTAACATGCAGGAAGACTTTTCACTGATTTCATGGCTGACATGCAGTGGACAGCCTGTGACCCAAACCGGGCATAAAACGCACGTCTGCACCGGCGAACTCAGCATCGGCGATCCCAGTCGTGACGCACACCAAAGCTATCTAACTCCTTAAAATACCATCAGTGCCACCTCCAATAGGCTATAGTGGGTGACAATCATGCATCAAAGAACCAATGAAACTGAACTACGTCACCCACCTTGCCACAATCTACCCCCAGCTCTTGAATCGTCGCCCCGCTGATTATTCCAATAACCCTAATCCCAAGGTCTAAACAATGTGGATATAGAACCAGTTGAGGCATCAACAGCCTCCAAACCTGCCACCCTCCCTACAGCCCTAGGAAGATGGTTACGATTAGAGTGATGACCAGCAGTAGTTCGCCTAGTACGCCTCACTGCCCCATCCACATAAGATGGACCAAAGGGACCAAAATCTGTCAAGGGAAATTGTGGTTCCTCGCCAACCGACGCCCTATTCTCTGGAGGGGGGGCCAAGGGCTCCCGCCCTACTTTGGCCTTCAACAGAGAGCGATGAACATGTCTCACCCTACTCACATCGTTGACCGGTGCAATGGTGTATACTGAGCCTCCTATTCCAGGAGCTTTCAGTACCTGATACATTACTGCACTCCAATGATCCTGGATCTTGTGACGACCCTTTAGACCATAGTTACAGAGATAGACTAACTGGCCTTCACTCAAGGGTGCGTCCCGGACACAAGAGTCATGCATCTCCTTGCGGCGCTCTGCAGCTAGACGTAGCTGTTCCCGGGCCCCTTCAAAGGCTACCTGCAGTCTCGTCTGATGCTCCAACACCCAACTGTTAACACTATCAGCACCCCTCTCCTGACCACGACCCAACAGAAAATCTACAGGTAGTCGTGGTTCCTGTCCAAACGTGAGAAAATAGGGAGACTCCAGTCACCTGATGGGGATATAACAGAAGAGTAGTTGGGGCAATGCAGAGACCCAGTCATCCTTCTGTGAACTAGGCAGGGTACGCATGAGATTGTGCAGGGTCCTGTTAAAGCGCTCACACTGCCCATTGCCGGCAGGATGCCACGGGGTAGTGCGAGACTTCTCCACCTGGTATAAGCGACACAACTGCTGAATAAGGGAGGACTCAAAACTACGGCCTTGGTCTGAGTGGATGCGGGCAGGAACGCCAAACTTACAAAACCACTCAGACACAAGTACCTGGGCTACGGTTTCAGCTCGCTGGTTCTGGGTAGGGACTGCCTGCATAAATTTAGTAAAGACGTCAGTCATTACCAATACGTTCTCAATTCCTGAACGTGAGGGCTCAAGCAAGGTGAAATCGATGGCCAAGATCTGATTTGGCCTTTCTGCCAAGAGGTGACCCATAAAACTCTGAACTACAGGCTGGGTGTCCTTGGCAGCCTGGCATCTCTCACATTCACGGCACCACCGAGCTACATCAGCTGTAAGGCCTGGCCAATAACAGCGCTGTCAAACCAGCTCAGTGGTGCGGTCAATGCCCTGGTGCCCATGCCCTTGATGAACCTGGGCCAAGACCTCACGTCGCAAAGTAATTGGAAGAACCAACTGAAAACCCTCTTCACCTTCATCTGGGCGAAGAAATGGCGATGCAATACAACCTCTCTATCCACCAGCCGATCCCATTGGCGAGATACCATAACACGAGAGCAGCTTTAGGCAGCTGTCTCCGCTCTGCTGGGGAAGGGGGAACACCTCGTCTCCAAAACTTTAGAATCTGACCAATTACGGGGTCGGCTTGCTGACAAGCGCCCATGTCGCCCTCAAAACCAGGCAACACGGAGACTACAGCTTGAGTTGCTTGAGGACGCAATTCTGCCACAAACACCTGCTTAACAGTGGCTGGCACTTCAGTTCCCAACAAGAGTGCATTCATCTCACACTGCCCAGAAGGGTCCTGTCTGGAGAGGGCATCCGCATTTCTATTGCTCCTACCAGAGCGATACCTGATGGTAAAATCAAACGCTGCCAGCTGGGCAGCCCAGCGTTGCTCAGTAGCAGCAAGCTTAGCGGTCGACAGATGGCTAAGAGGATTATTGTCAGTGTAAACGATACACTTGTGCCCAAACAGATATCCGCGAAATTTTTCAGTCATGGCCCACTTGAGCGCCAAAAACTCCAATTTCATGGAGCTGTAGTTAACCATGATGCGCTCGGTGGGCCTAAGACTGCAACTGGCATACGCAATAGGTCTTACTCTCCCATTCTGCTCCTGAGAGAGGACTGCTCCCAAACCACCATAACTAGCGTCCACCTCCAGGATAAAAGGTAGGGAGAAATCTGCGTATGCCAACACCGGTGCCGTTGTAAGCCTCACCTTTAATTCATCGAAGCTCTGTTGGCACTGTTCCGACCAGGCATCAGCAAAGCTCTTCCCAGCCCGTACCCGGGGCCCGCCAGTAGTACACTCAGCCACCACACGATGCAGGGGGGGCGGCCAGTTTCAAGAATCCCTGGACGAAACGGCGGTAATAACTGGCAAACCCCAAGAATGAGCGCAGTTCTGATGCCCCGGTAGGACACCGCCACTGTGACACCGCCTCTATCTTGCTGGAATCTGTGGATACGCCCTGAGCCGAAATCACGTGACCAAGATACTTGACCTCTTTCTGGAAGAACGCGCATTTTGCCAATTTGGCCTTTAAACCCTCACGCTCCAAGCGACCCAGCACAACCTCCAAACGCTCCAGATGCTGCGAAACAGAAGAGGAGAATACTACAATATCATCTAGATACAGCAGTAACGAGCTACCCTGTTGGTCTCCAAACATCCGTTCCATCAGACGCTGGAAGGTGCTTGGAGCATTACAGAGCCCAAAGGGCATACGGTTAAATTCAAATAGGCCAAATGGTGTACAGAATGCAGTCTTCGATTTGTCTTTTTCATTGACGGGGACCTGGTTATAGCCACTAGCCAAATCCATAGTGGAAAACCATCCAGCCCCCGTCAAGAAATCTAGCGACTCCTCAATGCGCGGGAGGGGAAAAGCATCCTTTCTTGTTTTTGCATTTAGCTGATGGTAGTCAACGCACATGTGTAGACTACCGTCCTTTTTCCTAACCAGCACAATGGGTGACGCATACAGGCTACAGCTTTCTCGGATCACGTTGGTTTCTAATAGCTGGTTAATATGAGATTTCACGACCTCATATTCTGATGGCGGAATCCGCCTATAGCTCTGACGAACGGGCACAGTATCCAACAGTGGAATCTCATGCGAAATCATATTGGTGCAACCCAGATCACCGTCATGAGCTGAGAACACAGACTGATATCGCTTCAGCAATGCCCTGACCTCACCCTGCTCTCTCTGAGACAGGACTGAAAGATCAACTGCATCAATCAGTTCTTGAACTGGTGCAACTATTTCCGCAACCTGGGAACGCACTAAGACCCTCATTGGCTCTACCTCAGTTATCCCAGCTGGCAGACTTACCACTTGAACACTATTAAGTGTCCCCAATGTCGCACCTGCGTACAACATTACATCTGCGGTCCCCACATTAACCATGGGCAAATAAACTGTACCCCGAGCCACTCTAACCAGTGCAGGCGAGGCTAGCAGGCCAGCTGGCAGTCCAGACACTGGAGGCTCGAACAACACGGTTCCATCTGCATATTGTTCGGAACAAGTAGCAGGCACTAGCTTCAGCATACCACCTGGAATGCGACACGACTTACGACCCCGCAATTTAGCCCTACCAATACGCACCACAGAAGACTGGTCTCCCACTAGATGGCAATGTTGTAACGCCTGTAAGACAAATTTTGGGGCCTCAACGGAAGAGGGAGAATCAAATAAGCCAGGGCCATACTGTCCAAAGAGCTCCCGGTAGCTTCGACTAAGGACATTAATTCCCAGTACTCCAGGAACTTGAGTACAGATGCCCCCAGGAGGATCCCTGACCACCAAGACCCCGCACTTAGGAATCAAATGGTTACACATCTCAATATCCAATTCCATGTAGCCAATATAGGGAATTGACAAGCCATTGGCTGCACGAAGTTGGAGCCAATGGCACGACTTTAAACGGTCTATGCCCAATGATTGGAAATGAGTTTGGAAACAGCTTTCAGTAATGGTAGATACCATTGATCCTGTGTCCACTAAGCAGGGCACTGGAACACTACCCATATGAACAAGCAGGTGTGGTCATGACGACATCAAATGGGATAAAATAGTAATGGAGCCATTTCCTTCCCCAACCACGCCTTGGCTCTGCAACGCGCTGGGAATTAGTTTCCCGATGACATAGTTGAGTCAGGCGGTCCACTAACCTTTAGTGATGAAGCACTTGAAGGGAAACGGGCAAGTACGCGTTCTCCATCACACTCCCTAGCAAAGTGGCCTGATTTCTGACATCTACGGCACACAATCTGATTACGACGAGGGGATTGACTACGGGGTTGAGGGGCCTGTAACCGGGCGATACTTTTGTTCTTGCTGCAACCGCAACATTTCTTTAACTTCCCCCAATTCAGACTCCTGAGACGACCTCACTGTGTGTTCTCACGAGGCTCACTCCGCACCCCATACTGGATGCCATATGCAGAAGGGAGCGAATGACTACGTCCCCTTGAAACCCCTAGCATACCCTCCCATTCCCACCGAAGTGCCTAACAACATACGTCTGAAAGAGTCAGAGTAGGTTGACCTCGTACCAACTGTTTAAGCTCTCACCGAAGATAATTATCATTCACGTCCTCAATAAACTGATCACGCAACAAAACTTGAAAGTTTGGCATGGCATAAGGTGATTTTTGCTTCACTCGCTCCAGGAGGCCAATCAGAGCGAGGGAAAACTCCAACAAAGATTCCCCCTCCTGCTGCCTCCTAGAGAAGAAAGCCTCCTGCAAAGAAACATATGACCGTGAGCAACCATACAACTCCCTAAGCAGCGAAATAATTTTTACTGGATCATTACGTTCATCATTGGAACGGTAGCGAATCTCTTCCCTTGCTTCTCCCTCCAAATGGTCAAAGAGGAAGAATGCTTTATCAGATGCAGACATATAACGGGCCTGCATACAAGCCTGGGCCTCCTCAATCCACTCCTCAATATTAAGACTAGACCTGCCACTAAATTTTGGGCAACTTCGATCTCATGGTACAAAAATGTACCTCTCAACGCCCTCATTACTTGACTGTGGAGTGGAAAGAGGGGGGCCAGAAGCCATAGCCGGCGGCCCACTAGGATCCGGATGAGCAGATGTTTGCTCCTGCCGCAATCTGTCATTGTCTGCTATCAACTGAGTCACGGTTTCTCTTAATTCTCGCAACTCTTCCTCCATATTTAACTACAAATCTCACTTACCACAAGAGAAAAGTGCTCACTGGACATACGCTGCTGTTTTTCCTTCGTCTTAATATTTTCACCACAAACTCAGTCCTAAAGGAAAAAAAAAAAAAAAAACAAACAAAAAAAAAAAACCACAAGCAACAGACAGTACACAGAGCAAACCATATACATGTACACGTCTCTCCCGAAAAAGAAAGCCGACCCTGCCGACTACGCCACAAATGTGGCAATGCTGAAGGAAGGGAGGAACGTTGGGAGTAAGTTTAAACACACCCAAATACAACCAGACTACGCCACCCCGTAAAGAAACTGGGAAATAACCAAAAATAAGGGACACAGGTTCGTAGGCTGAAGTAATTTTTTTTACAATGTACAAAAGGCTTTATTCAAATCACCTTAATTAGTTAAAACGTTCAATGATAATCAATGTCAATTGTCAGGTCATCAAACACTATCACAATCAGAAACTCTGTGTACTGGACAAAATAAAGATATCAATTTGAAAATACTCACAACAAAAAAATAATAAAAGACACAGGCTTTCCAGTGGCAGGGGACAGGCTAGATGGAGTGAAGACCCTATCTGTGACACACGCACACACACACACACACACACACACACACACACACACACAGTGAGAGGTGAATCCAAGCAGCACTGCAATCCACACAACTGCACCACCACCTATAATACTCCAAACCAGCCTCCCAGCCCCGGGCCAGCAGTGCCTAGAGTAAACCAAAACAAACAAAACAAATTAAATTCAACAATACAGTGGAAATATTTCCATCAAAGTAAACAAAAACATTTATAAAGAAACACTATTACAATATCACACTTAACTATTGCAAGTATACAAAACAGAATACTAATAAACAATGATATAAACACCACACAAAATAAAATGAATGCAACAGTCCGAATCGAGCAGGTCCCAGAATCAAAGTTCCCCAACACTAGCGTCGAAACACTTATCAGGGGACGAGCGATGACACTAATAATGCCCTAGATGTAAATCCAGCCCAAAAAAACAGGGAAAGAAAAACAGCAGCACATCCTCCTTTAACGACGGGTATAAACTTCCGCCTTCAAGAAACGCGACGGGAGAGACAGTTCAGCACACTAAGAAAGAAGAATTCTTAATTAAATCCTTGTCTTGCGAAAAAGAGGAAGCAGATTGATTACGCTTACCCAAGGCAATTCCTCGTACCACACGAAGTGTATAGTCGCTCACAGCTCACGATGAATTAACATGCAGGAAGACTTTTCACTGATTTCATGGCTGACATGCAGTGGACAGCCTGTGACCCAAACCGGGCATAAAACGCACGTCTGCACCGGCGAACTCCGTATCGGCGGTCCCAGTCGTGACGCACACCAAAGCAATCTAATATTTAATATCCACAGACGAAAGTATGGTACTTATGAAGTTATGTGCATTTCTTAGAATGAATTCAAGCAGGATAAATGTCAAGCCTGTGCCTGTGCTTATATTTTCTATAAGCTACATGGTATTAAACCATATTTTAGATTTGACACATTTAAAAGGTGTGCAGTATTATTTATATTATATTAATTATGCGTTATATTATTCAAAAGAAATTGTGGTTTACTTTGCATCTGAGCATTAAAAGTGCTAGCCTATTTTAGGGGGGTAGGCTACATGGATTAATATGCAAAATGTGAATATTTTCACATATTATGCCTATATTTTAATTTATATTTTCAATATAAATATATATTTTTCCTTTAATAAAACAACATGCTTTTTTGTTATTCGTTACCTGTCCTTTAACTTATTGGGGAAAAAACATTTGTCTGTAAACTGATTAAGAAATTCTGGCATGTTTAAACTTGAAACACTGTATAATTTCATTCACATTATTTATGCCTAATTATCCTAAAACAAGAAACGAAGAAAATTAAACCTGCACAATTAAATCTTTGAAACTCGAATAAATGGACGGATTAATATCAATCAATCAATCACTTTTATTTATATAGTGCTTTAAACAAAATACATTGCGTCAAAGCACTGAACAACATTCATTTGGAAAACAGTGTCTCAATAATGCAAAGTGATAGTTAAAGGCAGTTCATCATTGAATTTAGTTATGTCATCTCTGTTCAGTTTAAATAGTGTCTGTGCATTTATTTGCAATCAAGTCAATGATATCGCTGTAGATGAAGTGACCCCAACTAAGCAAGCCAGAGGCGACAGCGGCAAGGAACCGAAACTCCATCGGTGACAGAATGGAGAAAAAAACCTTTGGAGAAACCAGGCCTAGTTCAATTCCAGGCTGCAGCAAAGTCAGATTGTGCAGAAGAATCATCTGTTTCCTGTGGTCTTGTCCTGGTGGTCCTCTGAGACAAGGTATTTACAGGGGATCTGTATCTGGGGCTCTAGTTGTCCTGGTCTTCGCTGTCTTTCAGGGCTGTAGAGGTCCTTTCTAGGTGCTGATCTACCATCTGGTCTGGATACGTACTGGATCCGGGTGACTGTAGTGACCCTCTGATCTGGATACAGACTGGATCTGGTGGCCACGGTGACCTCGAACAAGAGAGAAACAGACAAATATTAGCGTAGATGCCATTCTTCTAATGATGTAGAGAGTACGGTTTTATGTGAAGTGTTTCCGATTCCGGTTTACCTAATTAATGCAGCCTAAAAATCCTTCAACGGATTTGGATATTAAAAGCATATTAGTATGTTATGTGTAAGCCAGATTAAAGAAATGGGTCTTTAATCTAGATTTAAACTGCAAGAGTGCGTCTGCCTCCCGAACAATGTTAGGTAGGTTATTCCAGAGTTTAGGCGCCAAATAGGAAAAGGATCTGCCGCCCGCAGTTGATTTTAATATTCTAGGTATTATCAAATTGCCTGAGTTTTGAGAACGTAGCGGACGTAGAGGAGTATAATGTAAAAGGAGATCATTCAAATACTGAGGTGCTAAACCATTCAGGGCTTTATAAGTAATAAGCAATATTTTAAAATCTATACGATGTTTGATAGGGAGCCAGTGCAGTGTGGACAGGACCGGGCTAATATGGTCATACTTCCTGGTTCTAGTAAGAACTCTTGCTACTGCATTTTGGACTAGCTGTAGTTTGTTTACCAAGCGAGCAGAACAACCACCCAATAAAGCATTACAATAGTCTAACCTTGAAGTCATAAATGCATAGATTAACATTTCTGCATTTGACATTGAGAGCATAGGCCGTAACTTAGATATATTTTTGAGTTGGAAAAATGCAGTTTTACAAATGCTAGAAACGTGGCTTTCTAAGGAAAGATTGCGATCAAGTAGCGCACCTAGGTTCCTAACTGATGACGAAGAATTGACAGAGCAACCATCAAGTCTTAGACAGTGTTCTAGGTTATTACAAGCAGAGTTTTTAGGCCCTATGATTAACACCTCTGTTTTTTCTGAATTAGCAGTAAGAAATTACTCGTCATCCAATTTTTTATATCGACTATGCATTCCATTAGTTTTTCAAATTGGTGTGTTTCACCGGGCTGCGAGGAAATATAGAGCTGCGTATCATCAGCATAACAGTGAAAGCTAACACCATGTTTCCTGATGATATCTCCCAAGGGTAACATATAAAGTTAATGACCAAGATGGCGGCGCGAACACATCGCGAGGCTCAGCGTCTCTCCAGTTTTTGCAATTTTGCAGTATTATTCCTGCTCATCTCGGGTCTGTTCGTACTGAACAGCTTTGCTTTAACATCATACACCCGACAGGAGCTTTTGGATATCGGTGAGGACTTTACCAGCAGTTTTATCACCAATCTTCGACTCATCCCTGAGATCGCTAGAACAACCGAGGCTTCGCACTCTACCCGGCCGGGCGGAAGTGCTCGCAGGCGGCGTCGAGATCGTAAACAAAGGCGGGGGAAGCGCGGAGGTCTAAGAGCCAAGCTAAAGCTAACACCGCTCCGGCTCTCTTTACCCAGCATTTTCCTCGCTAATGTGCGGTCACTGGTGAACAAAATGGATGAGTTACGACTCCGCATCACCCACAGTAAGAGACTTATGGACTGCAATGTCATGGTTTTCACGGAAACATGGCTACACAGCGACGTACCCAACAATGCTATTGAGCTAGCAGGACGCTACACGCTCCGGGCAGATAGAACAGCAGATGACTCCGGCAAGACAAGAGGTGGTGGATTGTGCATTTATGTCAACAAAGCTTGGTGTACGAACACTGTCATTGTTGGGAGACACTGCTCAGCTAACCTAGAGTTTCTCATGGTTAAATGTAGACCTTTTTATCTGCCACGGGAGTTCACTTCCACCATAATAACCGCAGTCTATATTGCACCGGATGCTAATGCCAAGCTTGCTTTGAACGAACTTCATGCAGCCATTAGTAAACAACAGACTGCTCACCCAGAGGCTGCTTTTATTGTCGCGGGTGATTTTAATCACTGCAAATTAAAAACAGTACTCCCCAAATTTCACCAGCATGTTTCCTGCCACACCAGAGGAGACAAAACTTTGGATCATGTTTATACAAACATTAATGGAGCTTACATCGCGAGCCCCCTCCCCCACCTCGGACAGTCTGATCACCTTTCTTTGTTTCTCACCCCTAAGTATTCACCCCTCATCAACCGTGTGAAGCCATCAGTGAGGACCATCAAAGTGTGGCCAACTGGAGCAGACTCTTTACTTCAAGACAGGTTTCAACACACTGACTGGAGTATGTTTGCTTCACAGGCTGCCTGTGGCTCTCACACGGACATTGATATCTACACCTCCTCTGTACTGGATCACATCAACTCCACCATTGACAGTGTAACAACAGAAAAACAGATAACAACATACCCTAATCAGAAGCCATGGATGAACAAGGAGGTGCGACTTCTGCTGAAAGCCCGCAACACTGCTTTCAGGTCAGACGACGCTCAGGCCTACAGTAAATCCAGGGCTAACCTGAAAAGGGGCATCAAAAAGGCCAAGTACTGCTACAAGCTGAAGGTAGAGGAACACTTTTCCAACTCTGACCCCCGACGCATGTGGCAGGGCATCCAGATCATCAGTGACTACAAGTCAAGCAACTCCACACCAACAGTCACGGACGTCTCCTTCCTTAACGAGCTAAATGACTTTTATGCTCGCTTCAACAGCGACAGCAAGGAGATCGCCACCAAAATCTCAGCCTCTTCAGACCACCAACCTCTCAAACTCACCTCCACAGATGTCCACACTGCACTGAGCCGGATCAATGCACGCAAGGCTGCTGGCCCGGATGGCATTCCTGGACGTGTGCTTAGGGCATGTGCAGAGCAGCTTGCAGGGGTCTTCACAGACATTTTCAACCTGTCCCTCACCCAAGCAACTGTGCCAACATGTTTTAAGTCCACATCCATTGTGCCAGTACCGAAACACTCCTCCCCAACGTGCCTGAATGACTATCGCCCCGTAGCACTCACACCCATCATTATGAAGTGCTTCGAGCGACTGGTCCTAGCACACCTCAAAGACTGCCTCCCACCCACACTGGACCCACACCAATTTGCCTACCGCAGAAATAGGAGCACAGAGGATGCAGTATGCACAGTGCTGCACTCTGCACTCACACACCTGGACAATAACAACACGTACGTTAGGATGTTGTTTGTTGACTTCAGTTCAGCATTTAACACCGTCATTCCCTCCAAGCTGACCACAAAACTTGGAGACCTGGACATCAACACCTCCCTCTGCAACTGGATCATGGACTTTCTGACCAACAGGCCTCAGATTGTGCGGTCAGGCCACACCCACTCCACCACAATCACACTTAACACTGGCGTACCACAGGGCTGTGTGCTGAGCCCATTCCTCTACTCCCTTTACACCCACGACTGCAAGCCTGTGCATGGATCCAACTCCATCATTAAGTTTGCAGATGACACCACGGTGATTGGCCTCATCAGTGACAACGATGAGACTGCCTACAGGGAAGAGGTACAGCACCTGGCCACATGGTGCGCTGACAATAACCTGCTCCTTAACACCAATAAGACCAAGGAGCTCATTGTGGACTTCAGGAAGAAGAATGGAAGCACGCATGACCCCATCCACATTAACGGGCTGGCTGTTGAACGTGTCTCCAGCTTCAAGTTCCTGGGAACCACCATCTCGGAGGAACTGTCCTGGGCCACAAACACCTCCAGCCTGGTCAAGAAGGCTCACCAGCGCCTTTTCTTCCTCAGGACACTGAAGAAGAACCAGCTGTCTTCATCCATCCTGGTTAACTTCTACCGGTGTGCGATCGAGAGCATCCTGACTAGTTGCATCACAGTTTGGTATGGGAACTGTTCAGTGGCTGACCGCAAGGCACTGCAGAGGGTGGTGAAAACTGCCCAGCGCATCACAGGGACACCACTTCCTGCTCTTGAGGACATCCAGAGGAAACGCTGTCTACGTCGAGCTCGCAGCATTCTGAAGGACTCCTCTCACCCTGACCACGGACTGTTTAACCCCCTGCCCTCCGGGAGGCGTTTCAGGAGCCTCCGGACAAGGACCACAAGATTCAGGAACAGCTTTTTCCCTAAAGCTGTCTCCTTGCTGAACTCTGCCCTCTGACACCCCTCAACACCCCCCACACCACACATAGACTCCTCCCCCTCTTCAACACTCTGACTGATTTATTTATTTATTCACAACAAGCAAAAACAGTAACTTATTACCTGCACTACTGTCTGTTCATCCAGGAACACTGTATAATCCATTTGCACATTGTAATATTTTCTATGCACTTTACTGTCGATTGCAATACTGTAAATTATGTTCATAGTTCTGCCTATAGTGTACATACACTTTTACATAATCCATCTGTATAGTATGTTCATAGTACACCTATCTGTATATCGTGCATATAGTATTTAATATCTGTAAATTATGTCCATAATACTTACCTGTATAGTTATTGTACATATTATAGACCTTTATTCTGTACTTACTGCTTATTGCACTTCTGGTTAGATGCTAACTGCATTTCGTTGCCTTGTACCTACATGTGCAGTGACAATAAAGTTGAATCTAATCTAATCTAATCTAAAGCGTGAAGAGTAGCGGCCCTAGTACTGAGCCTTGAGGTACTCCATACTGCACTTGTGATCGATATGATACATCTTCATTCACTGCTACGAACTGATGGCGGTCATATGAGTATGATTTAAACCATGCTAATGTACTTCCACTGATGCCAACAAAGTGTTCAAGTCTATGCAAAAGAATATTGTGGTCAATTGTGTCAAACGCAGCACTAAGATCCAATAAAACTAATAGAGAGATACACCCACGATCAGATGATAAAAGTAGATCATTTGTAACTCTAAGGAGAGCAGTCTCAGTACTATGATACGGTCTAAATCCTGACTGGAAATCCTCACATATACCATTTTTCTCTAAGAAGGAATATAATTGTGAGGATACCACCTTTTCTAATATCTTGGACAGAAAAGGGAGATTCGAGATTGGTCTATAATTAACAAGTTCTCTGGGGTCAAGTTGTGGTTTTTTTATGAGAGCCTTAATAACAGCCAGTTTGAAGTTTTTGGGGACATATCCTAATGACAATGAGGAATTAATAATAGTCAGAAGAGGACCTATGACTTCTGGAAGCACCTCTTTTAGGAGCTTAGATGGTATAGGGTCTAACATACATGTTGTTGGTTTAGATGATTTAACAAGTTTATACAATTCTTCCTCTCCTATAGTAGAGAATGAGCGGAAATGTTCCTCAGGGGGTCTATAGTGCACTGTCTGATGTGATACTGTAGCTGACGGCTGAATGGTAGCAATTTTATCTCTAATAGTATCGATTTTAGAAGTAAAGTAGTTCATAAAGTCATTACTGTTGTGGTGTTGGGAAATGTCAACACTTGTTGAGGCTTTATTTTTCGTTAATTTAGCCACTGTATTGAACAAATACATGGGGTTATGTTTGTTTTCTTCTAAAAGAGAAGAAAAGTAATCAGATCTAGCAGTTTTTAATGCTTTTCTATAGGATATGCTACTTTCCCGCCAAGCAATACGAAATACCTCTAGTTTTGTTTTTCTCCAGCTGCGCTCCATTTTTCGGGCTGCTCTCTTTAGGTTGCGAGTATGCTCATTATACCATGGTGTCAAACTGTTTTCCTTAACCTTCCTTAAGCGTAAAGGAGCAACTGTATTTAAAGTGCTAGAAAAGAGAGAGTCCATAGTTTCTGTTACATCATCAAGTTATTCTGAGGTTTTGGATATGCTAAGGAATTTGGATACATCAGGAAGGTAACTTAAAAAGTCTTTTGTGGTAGAAGTGATGGTTCTTCGATACTTGTAACAAGAAGTAGAATTTACAATTTTGGCTATATGAAGTTTACACAGAACTAAATAATGATCTGAGATATCATCACTTGGCTGAATAATTTCAACACTATCAACATCAATTCCATGTGACAGTATTAAATCTAGAGTATGATTTCGACAATGAGTAGGTCCTGAAACATGTTGTCTAACACCAATAGAGTTCAGAATGTCTATAAATGCTGATCCCAATGCATCTTTTTCATTATCGACATGGATATTAAAATCACCAACTATTAAAACTTTATCTGCAGCCAGAACTAACTCGGATGTAAAATCACCAAACTCTTTAATAAAGTCTGTATAGTGCCCTGGTGGCCTGTATACAGTAGCCAGTACAAACGTAACAGGGGATTTATCATTAACATTTGTTTCTCTGTATAATGTTATATGAAGCACCATTACTTCAAATGAGTTATACTTGAAGCCTGCCCTCTGAGAAATCCTGAAAACGTTGTTATAAATTGAAGCAACTCCTCCCCCTTTGCCTTTTAGACGCGGCTCATGTTTATAACAGTAATCTTGGGGGGTGAACTCATTTAAAATAATGTAATCATCAGGTTTTAGCCAAGTTTCTGTCAAACAGAGCACATCTATATTATGATCAGTTATCATATTATTTACAAAAAGTGTTTTCGTAGAAATGGATCTGATAATCAATAAGCCAATCTTTATCATTTGTTTATCCATATTGCATTTGTTTTTTATTTGTTGAACCTCAATTAAATTGTTAACCTTAACTTGGTTTGGACGTTTTTTGTATTTTCTAGTTCGGGGAACAGACACAGTCTCTATAGTGTGATATCTAGCTGAAAGAGTTTCTATGTGCTGAGAATTAACTGACCTCTGTGACAGTCTGTCATCATGATTAAACTCAAGTTCTCTCATTATAATCAACCAAATACGCAAGATGTAAAAAATAGCTTTAGTAATTGACAACTTAAGTGATTTTAAAGGGAGCCTTCTTTACTTGCTTTTAAAGTTGGGCAATAGCATATGGCCTATAAAAAATAATAATAATCCCAGATTTTTTTTTTATTTTAGAAAAAAAAAAAATCTGATTCATGATTTAAACCAATTTGTAAATCAATATTCAAATGACGAGGAAATTTTACAAAACAAGTTTTAACAGTTCTTTATGAATCATTTAGCAGTCAAATTTATAACTGCAACAATATGATTAAAAAACAGTAATGTTATTACCTTAATGCTGGAAAGACCTTTATTTTTATTTATTTATTTTTTTAATACTAGCCCATCATGCATCTAACCATCCACTCGGCGTTAAGAGTTGTTAAGATTAAAACTGGCAGCTCAGCAGTGAGTCAGTGTAATGGACGGAGGACCTGTTAATACCTGTTAATTTTCACTTATTTTTCACAGGATCTTAAGTGAAGTGACATTCAGCCAAGTATGGTGACCCATACTCAGAATTTGTGCTCTGCATTTAACCCATCCAAAATGCACACACACAGAGCAGTGAACACACACACACACTGTAAGTACACACCCGGAGCTAGTGGGCAGCCATTTATGCTGCGGCGCCCGGGGAGCAGTTGGGGGTTCGATGCCTTGCTCAAGGGCACCTAAGTCATGGTATTGAAGGTGGAGAGAGAACTGATCATGCACTCCCCCCACCCACAATTCCATCCGGCCCAAGACTAGAACTCACAACCCTCCGATTGGGAGTCCAACCCTCTAACCATTAGGCCACGACTTTCCTTGAAGTGTTCCTGTAGCTCAAGTGGCAGAACATTGCATTAGCAAACGCAAGGTTGGGGGTTTGATTCCCCGGGAACACATGATAGGTGAAAATTGTTAGCCTGAATGCATTGCAAGTTGCTTTGGATAAAAGTGTCTGCTAAATGCATTAATTTAATATTATTTAATTTAAATTTACTCAATAAAATTTAACAGGTCAAGTTTCATGTACTTATTAGTTTTTTTTTTTTTTTTACTTAAGTAGATTTACTTAATTTCCAAATGTGTTAAATTTACTTGAAAAATGCTTGTGCAAAAACTTGCCAATTATTGAGTAAACTTGAGCACCTTGATAAGCTGGTTCAGGTGGGATTGATTTGGGTTGGACCTAAAATCTGTAGCACATTAGCTCTCCAGAAGCAGGGTTGGAAACCTTTGACCTATAGGGAACCCATACCAGCATGGGCAGAATATACAAACTGCTGCCTGGAAATGTAAGACATAGAGCAGGTTCAGAGAAATAGAAAGCACTTCTCAAAAAATAAATAAATAAACAAACAAAAAAACCTTGGCAAGCAAGCCTCACCTTTTGAAGACTACATTTTATTTATTGAAGTTCAATATTTATCAAGCTGTCGAAGTATATTAATTTCATTAAATGTATTTTAACTTGACATTTTACAACAAAACATGCATTTACATGGTATTTATTTTATTATTATTATTTTTTTTTTTACAAAGCTGAAGAAAAAAAATACTTCTGTATGGATAGTCATTGGAAATGGTCAGTGTCAATTAAACTGCTGAAATCAAAATAAAAATCAGTGATATGCTTAATTTTGAAATATCCACATACAATTTTACATTTACATTGTCCAAATCAAATTAAAAAACAAGATTATGCTGATTACATGATTCACACATAATAATAAAAAACATTTATTTTCATGTAAAATGAATTAGAATTGAAAATAAAGAGGTAACAAAGTAAACTGTAAGAGAGTTAATATGAATTGACCTTATTAAAAGCTAAATATTTTACAATTTGAACTCTGATTTCCTTTGTTCGTATTCCATAGATTACTGGGTTAGAGCAGTTTGGAAGAAGAAGATATGACAAGGTACATATTACACGTAAATCTCTAGGCATGGTAGGAACCCTGTAGCCAACAAATGCAACCACAACACTGAGAAATGCAACCGCCAACACCATTAAATGAGTGCTACATGTATAGATGGCTTTTTGGCGTGACTCCCCTGAAGAAGAGCGTAAAATAATCACATAAATGACAATGTAAGAGCAAACTATAAATATACAGTCACTTGATGTTAAGCTGAAACCGATTATTCCAGCCATGTAGTTCTTACTCAAATCACCACAGGCTAAATTAACAACTGATGTGTGCTCACAAACACAATGATAAATCACGTTTGATTTACAAAAATAAAGCGGCCCAAGCAGGCCGACCATTGCAACAACGTAAAGCAAGTTACGGAAACAAAGGGACAAACAGAATATCAATGATGTTTTAAAGTTTACATAATCATGGTACTGTAATGGGAAAATAATGGCAAAAAATCTGTCGACCGCCATCCCAACTAAAATAGTCGACTGAAAACAACCTGCCATATGCAGACAAAACATTTGAATAAGACATTCATCTTTGTAAATCATATTTTTGCCAAACAGAAAACTGATTAACATTCTCGGAACAAGAAATATTGGCTGTATAAACCCAAGAGCTGCAATAAACCCAATCAGAATGTACATGGGTGCATGTAATTTGCTTTCTTTTACAATCACCAACATTATAACTGAGTTTGCAAACAATGTGAAAGCAAAGATGATGAAAAAAGGAATGAAAAGATATCGTCGATACTCTTGCAAATCCGTGAATCCAATCAAATAGAATTCCTGATGAGAGAAGTTGAATGTTCTGTCATCCATTCCTTTGATCACAATATGCTGTGAAGACATAAATGTTTACAGTTAATGCATAGAAAACATTTACAAAAGCAGTAAAAAAATAAGCTGAATATTAGAAACAAAGAATTGTGCTTACATTTCAGCAAAGAATAGTGTGCTTTAATGTGGCTTGTATTTCATGCTCAGACCTGCATCAACTCTAGCTAAATCTAAAACCTTTTTTAATTTTAATGTCTGAAAAGTTAGTTCTTAATGCTGTAATAACATGTGAAACAGTTTTTCAAGTCTTATGCTTATATCAGGCTCCGTTTCAATTGCTTCCCCCCTCTTTGGATTTAGGACATGATACCTCTCTTAAATATTCCTCATTCCCCTCCCCTGGTACAGTGCTAGGACAGAGACTTGTCATCATTATTACTATGTTATGTTTTTGTTGTTGCTTTCCTAAATCAATATGGCTTAGGGCAGCATTCATTTTTTGGAATATAAAATGGTTCTTGCGATCTTAACAGGCCTTAATTCCAGTAAGTTAAACTTCTGTTTTCTGCAATGTCAATCAAATTAACAAATATATTGCCTAAATAAATGAACTAAATATACTCTTTGTATTTTTTTTACTAATTGCACAGCTATGCCAGCCACTTTATTCCATTACAGTTGAATAATATATTTTATTTATAACTATGATTTACAAGTAGAAAATCAAATGTGATCAAATACATGTCTTAGATTGTGAATCAAATGAGATGAACTAACCGCAAAATAACGGAGAGGCAACATGTCTTTCTATAGTGTTCTCTTCATTGACGAAAACAAAATTCATTACAAAATTAATTGAATGACCAGAAATAAGTTAACATTGATATGAAATAAAAAATAAATAAATTTACTTAAAATTATTTTTATTTCAGCTAGTCACAAAGGCAACAAATAAACTAATTAATCAACTACACTGGACAAAATTATAAATGCAGCACTTTTGTTTTTGCATGCTGAACTCAAAGATCTAAGACTTTTTCTGTGTACACAAAAGGCCTCTCAAATATTTGTTCACAAATCTGTCTTATTATGTGTTGGTGAGCACTTCTCCTTCGCTGAGATAATCCATCCACCTCACAAGTGTGACAAATTAAGATGCTGATTAGACAATATTATTATTGCACAGGTGTGCCTTAGGCATGCCACAATAAAAGACCACTCTAAAATGTGCAGTTTTATCACACAGCACAAGGCCACAAGTTTTGAGAGAGCATGCATTTGGCATGCTGACTGCAGGAATATCCACCAGAGCTGTTGCCTGTGAATTGAATGTTAATTTCTCTACCATAAGCTGTCTCCAAAGGCATTTCAGAAAATTTGGCAGTACATCCAACTGGCCTCAACCACCAACCATCTGTAACCACATTTACATTACATTAATGCCGTTAGCAGACACTTTTATCCAAAGCAACTTACAGTGCATTCAGGCTATAATTATTATTATTATTTTTAATCAGGATGTGTGTTCCCTGGGAATTGAACCCACAACCTTTTGCACTGTTAACACAATGCTCTACCACTGAGCCACAGGAAAACTCGCACCACACCAGCCCAGGACTTCCACATCCAGCATCTTCCACCTACAAGATCGTCTAAGACCAGCCACCTAGACAGCTGCTGCAAGCCTGCAACAATCGGTTTGCATAACCAAAGAATTTCTGCACAAACTGTCAGAAACCTTTTAAAGGAAGCTCATCTGTATGCTCACTGCAGTAACATACTTGAGTGGGCAAATGCTCCCATTCAATTGCGTCTGGCACTTTGGAGATGTGTTCTCTTCATGGATGAATCCTGGTTTTCATTGTACAGGGCAGATGGCAGACAGTTTGTATAGCGTTGCGTGGGTGAACGGTTTGCTGATGTCAGTTTTGTGGATCAAGTGGCCCATGGTGGGGGTGGGGTTATTTTATGAGCAGGCACATGTTATGGACAACAACCACAGCATTTTCAGAATCAGAATCAGAATGAGCTTTATTGCCAGGTATGTTCACACATACGAGGATTTTTTAGTTTTTGTGATAGAAGCTCAACAGTGCAAAAGAATGACAGTGACAGAACAAAAAACACATAATAAAAGAATTAATTTTTTTTATTTTTAAATAAGTAGGTAAGGAATGACAATATACAAGTTGACAATTGTATGGCATGTATATTACAAAAAGCAGTTATGTATGTACAGTTTATTATGTGCAAAATTTAAGTATGTGTGTTAGATAAATAAGTGTAGGTGGTCACACCTGATACTGACTGGTTTTATACAGAAACATCTTATGGATTATCTTACACTTTTTGCTCTTAAATAATTTGAATAATAAAGATCATCATAAAGATGTCTTTCTTTGGTTTGTTGACTGACATTCTGCTGTTATAGAACTATGAAAAAAATATATTAAACAAATGCCCCCATAAAGCTTATGTATTGGGAGAGAGAGAGGAGAAAAAGCTATGCATTAGCTCAGGCTTTTAGACATGAACATTTATCATATGTTCCTCAACAGTGGTGACAATAATTAGTCATACTGCAGTACATAATGGGAGTTTTTACTATGATGTTACCCAGCATGCATTGTAGTATGAAGCATTTTGTTGATTGTCACCATTGCTGAGATTCATATGCTGGTTCTTGATGACTGTGTGTGTCTAAATAATACACAAGCTTAAATAATTATATGCATTTAATGAGCTGTATTTTCTTTATAAGCAGTTGTTTTGCACGGTTGTTTACTCAAAGCCTAAACATTGGAATGAGAAGCAAGACATTGTTTTGAATGCAATCAGGACATTGTCTGCTATTTTGAATGCAATCTGGCTGGTGTCTGATGAATATCACTATATAAAAACAACTGATCTCTGCAAAGCACTACTCTCATTGCTTTACAGCCCCACACACATTGCTACAGAGAGAAATCTAATGAAGGAAGATAAGGGTCAAGATCCTAAATAAAGCAATCATTGACCACAATGTGGTGACACTTTTTTATATTCAGTAAAACATCAACATCCAAACCTGTTAATTCTCTTTTATGTGATAGAAATAAGGTCAAACTTGTTTGTAGTAAGTGAAGATACTGAGATCTAGCGAGATCTGTTAGTGTTAATGTTCTGTTGGAATATAAAGTGTTTCTATGAGTTGTTACCGTTGTGCTGAAGAGTACAACCTGTGCTTCAGTCTAACAGAAGGACAAAAACAATAGATGTTATATAGCATGTTGTTTTATTCAAAAATAATAACATATAGTTACATCATTTTATGTATGCTGTTCCTGGTTGACTGTTAGGGATTCATGTTTTATTAACACAAAACAACAGTTTTTCTGTGTATTTTTTATTGTTTTTTTTAGCCATTATTGTTATTAATTTGACAGTTTTTTATTTGTTTAAATAAACCTGTTTTATTATTTTAAAACAATAATTTGTGTATACAAAATAATCTTGTTTATGATTTTCCTTAATGAAATTCATTTGATTATTGCTTTTTTTTCTTTCAGCACCTTGGTCTGATGCAAGAACAGAACACCCTCATCAGTAAAATAAAGTGCTAATGAGCAAAACAACAAGAGTACTCAATGTACTGTGTAGCATGTGCTGTTTTGATCATTCCTATTAATTATTAAACAAAAACTTCTCATTAAACAGGAAGCCAAGAACACACATGGGACAATCTATGCAATGGTTCCATGCCTCAAGTGTTAAATGCATTTACTGGAATCAGTCAGACCAATTAATTTATTTTCACTATCACTTAAGTGTCTAAGAACTTCTTGTCATACGTGACTAATTATGACCAGATGTATCCAGTGTTGATTTAATTAGTTTCAGGCTGATTAAAAGTGGTCTTTTCTTCAGATAATTTTTTAACTTCAGGGATCCCAGATGCTCCCTGGGCTTTATTGTTTTCACTGCTAGAACAGTCCCCAAGGAAACGTGGATTAAATAACAAGCACACCTGAACCAGCTTACCTAGGTGTTAAGGGTACCCTGACATTTACAGGCAGCTAGATGTGTTATAGCAGGGTTGGAACTGAAGTCTGCAGGTAGCTAACCAGAAACAAGGTTGGAGATCCCTGCCTCATCAATCAATCAAAGTTTGATCACAATTACAACTTATTATTATTTAAAAAATGTCTGAAAGCAGTACCAAAAAAGTTAAATATCATGATGCACTTGAAAGTGCTACTTGGCAGTAAAAGCACAAAACTATTAAAGAGTACAATTTGATTTGTTTTTCACTGAAAAATCTGTGAAGATGAATTATGTCATTTACAAAATCCTAATCAGAATCAATATCTTTATTCTTCTTCACAAACTGTGCTGTGTAGATGTCAATCAAATCAAAATCTGTATATATTTTTTTAGGTAGTATGAATCTGTTATCTAATTGGTTATCAATTGAGCAAATCAGTATGAAAAAGTTGAAACTATGAAAGTTATTTTATTGACATTCTGCACTTTATTATTTTCTTATTTACATATTTATTGTATACTGTTTTTACATGTTGCCTGCCTTTACATAGATCCTTGGTTCATTCATGAAAATCGGTACACACATGTAACACACCATTACCTACAAAAAAGTATCTTGGTACAAAATCCAAAACCCAACAGGAAGTAAGTTATTTGGAATTTCCTGTATGATTTTTGTACAGTTTTTGCCATTTCCATGCCTCGTACTTTGACGAACTCCTCCTACAGTTTTAATCGGATTATCGTAAAATTTGGTGAGGGTCATCATAAGACCTTTGTGATGTTAAATTGCGAAGGTTTTGAGTTTTCGTCAAGGGGTGTGTCCCTGGCGGCCTGACAAAGTTTGATGTTTCGCCGTGAAACAGGAAGTTGCTGTAACTCAGGCATGCAATGTCCGATCTTCCCCAAACTTCACACATGTGATAGGTGTTCTGTCCTGAACAAACACCCATGACCGAATTCAGTTATAGTCATAGCGCCACCTGCTGGTAACAGGAAGTGACAAGGTTAATACTGTTATGGACTCCTGGGAACATATTAAAAAGCATCAACAAGTGTTAAATAGGCTGGCAACATACTAGATACATACTAATTCATGCTAGCAACACTTAGCTAAGTGCTAAAGCATGTTACTAATGTAGTGAAAAAGGAAGTTGCTGTAACTCAGGCAAGCAATGTCCGATCTTCCCCAAACTTCACACGTGTGATAAGTGTTCTGTTCTGAACAAACACCCATGACCAAATTCAGTTATAGTCATAGCGCCACCTGCTGGTAACAGGAAGTGACAAGGTTAACACTGTTATGGACTCCTAGGAACAAATTAAAAAGTGTCAAAAAGTGTTAAATAGGCTGGCAACATGCTAGAAACATAATAAAACATGTTAGCAACACTTAGCTAAGTGTTAAAGCATCCTACTAAGGCAGTGAAAAGGAAGTTGCTGTAACTCAGACAAGCAATGTCCGATCTTCCCCAAACTTCACACGTGTGATAGGTGTTCTTTTCTGAACAAACACCCATGACCAAATTCAGTTATAAGCTGTGTCCAAATTCAGGGTCTGCATCCTCCTTAGGATCCTTCCTACCCGGTTGAAGGAGGATGGGTCCTCCGACGACCGCAAAAACCGGACGTCGGTGTTTGTGAATTTGGACAGCCTACCATTCTTTCAGTTCCCTCCCTTAACCGTTGCTCATATCCTGTCGCCTAGCAACCGTGACAGCGCCAAGCAAGACGCGGGTGAAGAGCTCATCGTTCTCTCCCCGGAGCTTTATAAACACTTCTGTCTGCTCTTTCGTTCTTAGAAGCGTTAAAAACAGCTTCAATCACTAACAAATAAGCTGTGTGTAAGGGGATATTCACACAGGCAGTAAGGAAGAAGCTAGTTTATGAAAGTAAACTTTTTTTTTTTTTTTACATATACACGTACAAATGTAAAAAAAAAAATGCTTAATGCTAAAACAAAATGCCTAACTAGAAAACCACTGAAAATAAATATTTTTGAAAAGCCACTTTTTAAAAAACATCGAAAATAATACTCCTCCCCCACTCCGCTACCGCTCGCTTCGTCCTGCCGAAAAGAATTATGGGATAGGTAGGACGCGAAAGGATCCACCACACCCATCCTTCCAATTCGGGGAAAAGGAGGACGCATTTGTGGGCCGCGTTTGAAGGATCCTACGAATTTGGACAGCCTTCGTCGCGGCGCTGTGACGTAACATCCTTCAAATGCGTCCTCCGAAGGATGGTAGACCCTGAATTTGGACACAGCTATAGTCATAGTGCCACCTGCTGGTAACAGGAAGTGACAATGTTAACACTGTTATGGACACCTAGGGACAAATTAAAATGTTTCAAAAAGAGTTAAATAGGCTGGGAAAATTCTAGAAAGATAATAAAACATGCCATCAACATTTAGCTAAGTGTCAAAGAATGCAACTAATGCATTGAAAAAGGAAGTTGCTGTAACTCAGGCTAGCAACGTCCGATCTGCCCCAAACTTCAGACATTTGACGAGAGTCTTGTACTGAACACATCAACATGCCCGTACTCCGTTATAGTCATAGCGCCATTTACTGTGTAACACTAATGAGCTGATGGTATTTCAGCCATCTGTCCATACTAGTGAATTCCTGACTCTTAACAGGTTCGGAGCAAAAGACCAGAACGTGAGTAAACAAGGACCTTCGTTGTTTACATAATTCACCATTTTGGCCGCCCTGAAGTCGGCCACATCCTGCTTTAAGTGACAGTTATTTACGACAAGAAATTCCAGAGTCACGTGGGCGAGCCTCAAAGGAGACACTTAAACCAACCACATTCCAACATACACAAAAGGAAACCTTTCGTAAAGTTCCTTACTTTTGCAAGTCCTTATTAATATGTATTTTAAATATGTTTATGGATTGTATAAAATGGTTAATCCTTGTTATGTGAAGAGTATAAGTTGCTAGCTTATACTTTAGGAAATGTCTCTCCTCACTTTAACTTTCTCAAAGAGAGCCATGTTTCTGCAACCCCCACCCCTGCAGGTCGTAAAACTTTACGACCAGACAGGACTACACGGGACAGGAAACCTAATCCTTACAAAAGAATGGTAAAATGTACTCAAATGTAGTCTTATTGTGTATATTATTGTTTTTGCGATGCATTAGAGGTTTCCCATATAAATTGGGACTATCTGCAGTGTTATCATGTGTTAAGCAAATCTTTAAATATGTGTAATTCTGCATTTGAATGTAACTTCATGTTTTGATCACATATATATATTATGTTTAGTATTGTTCTAATCGTCATGCTCTGACAGACCCATTTATCTAGAGCAAAGTAATGAAAAATGTATGTAATCTGGAATTACAAACTGGCTAGAAATATCTGGAAATCTGACAAGCCCTAGATCACCAGGGGGTTGTCTCCACAGAGACAAAGGAACTTTTCCCTCCGCTTCAGATCGCGGACTTTCATTGGCTGTTTACGCGAAAAGAGGCGGGGACCATCTCAAGCCATAAGAACGACCGAACAAGGTCCGCCCTCTCTCTTCCGCTCTTCTTACGCTGACTCCCTTCCCTCCTGCATCGACCAACGTTGCTTCCGCACGGCCTTAGGCCGCGCTCATAGCGCAAGCCCCCTCAGCACAGGGGCTGAGAGAAAAAGCCATTTTAATGTCTCCTTTGGAAGCTTTCGTTCTTTTCTTTTCTTTTCTTTTCTTTACTAAGTTTATTCAACTATTCGCCTCTCCACGCAAGGAAGACGAATTCTGGAACATTGTTTGTTGAACCTTTCAAATACCGCGCGAGGACAGAACAAAAGACCACGTGCTCCAGCGTGCGCCGGTCTCCAGCACGCGCACGCCGGTTTCAAAAGATCCAGCGCGCCCCGATGTCCAGCTCACGCACATTGGACACTTTGCAAGTATCACTTTCTCTATGGAGATTTAAATGCTGCTTTAAATTGTTGCTGTGATCTGATCGTTGTTGGCTTCCAAAAGTTACTGACTATGATTTCCATACCTGAGCTCCTTATGTGATCTCATTCTATTTTCTCTCTCTCTCTCTCTTTTTATTTGGATTCCGTTATGTCTTGTATAAAGCTTACTGTTTGTATTGTCGTACGCATATTTACTCTGTGTGATTTGTAGTTTGATGTATTACTAGTTTAATTATTAAAAACCCATATACTGACGATTGGCTTGGACTCCACCCCACTCACATTATGAGTCACTGAGATGTCTGATCTATAGCTACAAGCTTTAAATTTAGAAACTAAATTTATCATAAGGATAGGATAATGTTTTCATGGCCAGAGAACATTTTTCCTTGAATTATAAAGCGTGATAACTTTATTGAAAATTGATAGGTCAACAGTGGTTTGCTGTAATTTACAGTAAGAGATATCACAATAATTGGTATGAAGAATGGAATATTGACATATTAATGAGTAAGTTACAGTGCCCTGTGATTATTTATTGGTATAGGCAATTGAGCTATTTTTCATAATCAATCAAATTTAATGTAACTGTCATCTGAGATATAAATTAATCATATTCCTGATTAATTATTCAAATTCCCTATATATCATTTGAGTTAATTATTCTGTAAGACTAAATGTTGTTACAACTGGCAACATGAAGTGTCATGTGTAACACTCTTATGGACTCCTAGCATGTGTAACAATGTTATGGAGTCCTAGCAACATATTAAAAAGTGCCAGCAAGTGATAAATACACTGGTAGCATGCTAGAAACATACTTAACATGTTAGCAACACTTGGCTAAATGCTAAAGCATCATATTACTGCAGTAAATCAGGAAGTTAATGTAATTCAGGCATACAGTGTCCAATCTGCCCCAAATTGAACAAGTCTGATGACAGTCCTGCCCTGAACACATAAATATGCCCGTATTCGATTCTAGTCATAGGGCCACATAATGGCAACAGGAAGTGGCATGTCTAATACAGTTATGGACTCCTTACAAAATAATAAAAAGCAACAATAAGTATTTAATAGGCTGGCAACATTCTAGAAGCATACTAAAACATGCTAGCATCACTTAGCTAAGGGCTAAAGCATGTTACTAATGCAGTGAAAAAGGAAGCTGCTGTATCTCAGGCAAGCAATGTCCGATCTTCCCCAAACTTCACACGTGTGATATGTGTTTTGTTCTGAACAAACACCCATGACCAAATTCAGTAATAGTCATAGCGCCACCTGCTGGTAACAGGAAGTGACAAGGTTAACACTGATATGGACTCCTAGGAACAAATTAAAAAGTGTCAAAAATTATAAAATAGTCTGGCAAAATTTTAGAAGCATAATAAAACATGCTAGCTACACTTAGCTAAGTGTTAAAACATGCAACTAAGGCAGTGAAAAAAGGAAGTTGCTGTAACTCAGGCAAGCAATGTTCGATCTGCCCCAAACTTCACACGTTTGACAAGAGTCCTGTCCTATACACATCAACATGTCTGTATTCGGTTATAGCCATAGCTCCATCTACTGGCAACAGGAAGTGTCATGTGTTATACTGTTATGGACTTCTAGCAACATATTAAAAAGTGCCAACAAGTGATAAATACACTGGCAGCATGCTATAAACATACTAAAACATGTTAGCAACACTTAGCTAAATGCTAAAGCAAATTTAACAAGTTTGATAAGAGTCCTTTCCTGAACACATCAGCATGCCCGTATTCGATTATAGTCATAGCGCCACCTAATGGCAACAGGAAGTGCCATATTTAAGACGGTTATGCAACAAAAAAAAAACAAAAAAACAGCATCAACAAGTGTTAAATAGGCTGGCAACATTCAAGAAGTATACTAAAACATGCTAGTAAGAGTTAACTAAGTGCTAAAGCATGCTACTAATGCAGTGAAAGAGGAAGTTGCAGTAACTCAGGCAAGCAATGTCCGATCTGCCCCAAACTTCACACGTTTGACAGGGGTCCTGTCCTAAATACATCAACATTCCTGTATTTGTTAGTCATAGCGCCACCTGCTGGCAACAGGAAGTGTAATGTTTAACATTTTTATGCACTATTTGTAACACATAAAAATATTCCATTGTGTGCTAATCATGCTAAAATTTTCTAAAACATGCTAGCAACACTTGCTATATGCTAAAGGATTCTATTAATACTATGAAACATGAAGCTGTTGTAACTCATGCATACCAGCATCCCCAGTCTGACCCAAACTTCAAGTTTTATAAGAGTCCTGGCCTGAACATAACTAAAGGCCAATATTCAACTATAAGTATAGAGCCACCTGCTGGCAACAGTTAATTACTTATTTTATACTAACTTAAACATGAGATGTCTGATCTGCCCGAAACTTTGCATGTTTGGTAAGAGTCCTGGCCTGAAGAGATTAACATGCCAATATTCAGTAGTAATCATAGCGCCACTTGTTTGCAGCAGGAAATGTGGCACAAATATTTACTATTTTATAAGAATATGGCCCAACGTTCACTGTTCCTCCTTTGGGCACCGGGTGGTGGTGAGCCCGGGTGCGAGGGCCCGTTCATCGCTGCTTGCAGCTTTAATAATTTCATTGTAACTTTTGTTGCATCTTTGTTTTGCTGTCTTTGTTTTCCGTGCAGTATGTGTTGTTGATAGAAGGAAGGCCATCACGCTATATTTGTTATTAAGGAGACTTATTTATTATATATGTATGTATCACCTGCTTTTGTTATTTGTGTGCTTGCTATGTGTAATTTGGAAAGTGTAAATAAATGGTTCCAATTGAATCAATTTAGTTTTTTCTTGAAAAGAACAATAATTGGTTTTAGGAAGCTAACACATGTTTTCTGCTGAATATTCCAATGTATTAGAGGAAAGTGGCAGGCTATTGAAAAACACTCTCATCTGTTAACAAAGGAACTGAAAAAAAATAAGTGCTGCTTCTGCTCTGCTGCCGCTTGCGGTGTGAACCCGCCTTTACTCAGGCTTTCCACACAGGTTAAAAAATCTTTGTGGTTGAAGTGCAGGATCTTGGCTGCGGGTTAAAAGCTCTGGCAAAATGCAAGACAAGAAACATTATTTTGTCATAGGCAAGGTTTGTTGTAAGAGATGTTCATCTCTTTGGATTCTATTAATAATCAGCTCCCTTAATTGTCCACACAACAAAATCACAATATTTGACATTACAAACATACATGTGGAGCTGAAACTGGTGGTAGTAGTGGTGTGCTATCTTTTGCTGCAATCTTTGGTCAAGACAGAAATTTTCAGTCAGATGGGCATCCTGAAGGACATCCCTGAATCGATAGGGGCACTTGATCTCCAGAACACCGTCCCCGCAACAAGAACACGATACTGTCCCGTCAGGTGATGTGCCAAGATGGGGTTCATTTGGTCGTACCATAAAACCACTAAGGCCAACTTTCACATTTTCATGACTCTTACACATCTCGTTTGTGTAAAACTGGCGAGCAATGCTCTCATTCTCTCTTCCCCACACCACTGCTGGAACTTGAATGTTTTTGTCATTATAGCCAATGGTTTTATTCAAATTGTCCTATCAACATGATTACTTTTAGATGCATTGTAAAATGTAGAGCTGGTGATTCTCCCTGCTCTGTCGGTATATCAGGATTGTGATGCTGATTGTTGTGTTGTAATAGCTGCTAGTTTCTTACACTGTTGGTGTAGATGTTTATTTTGATTTGTGTGCTTCCACACATCTTTCTCTTATGTCTAGTGGTATCTGCTGCTTGAGGATGGGGTCGTATATGGTAGTGAGTGGATCTGGTAGCTCTGGGGGATTCTCCTCCACCTCACACTCAGATGTTGTGTCACTATTTTCAATACTGGTAAGAACAGCAGCATCAGAAGCAGCAATCGACCGGTGTTCCAGCGTGTCAAGTCTTCATGCCACTCCTGTCGTCTTATGGCATACGGGTCAGACAGCCTGCTTCCATCCGCAAGAGTTAATTTACAAAAATAGCTGTCACGGTCCCACAGAGTCAGTGACTGTACATATTCGGAAATTCCGAACCTTCTTCTGCATCCATGTAATAAATCCCTCCTAAAACGTGCTAGCTTACACTTGTCAACATTGCATCCGCCCCTCTTTTTGCCTCCAGCTAAGCCCCATACACCCGGATACTTTGCAATGTTTACAAACTTTTAAGGGCTCTATAATGGTGCGTTCATACCAGAGGCATAGTGACATGATTACGACATAGCAAGCGGAGGGTAAATCCGAAACAACAATGGAGGACAAACTTATCATCGCTGTATGTGCATACCCAGAGCTGTATGATACTTCTTCATACTTTTACAGAAATGGGAATAAAAAGGATATTGCTTGTATATATTAGGGCTGTCGCTTTTTAGTTCAAAAATTGATTGCACAATCGATCGGACCAACCAAAAAAAGTTTAGAAAATGAAAATAGGGAATCGATTTTAACCAAATATGTACACTATTAATTTTAAAAGAATTTAACAGTTAGAAAAAAAAGAATTCCGAAAGTGCAGTATGCCTTTACGTGCCTATAAGACCCAGTGACTTCGAAAGCGACCTCTTATGCTGCGTTCAGACCAAACGCGAATAGAGCGTCTGGTGCAATGATTTCAATGTTGAGTCAATGTAAAGACGCGTTTACGCAGAGGTGTTAATTATAGGGCCTAAAAACTCTGCTTGTAATAACCTAGAACTCTGTCTAAGACTTGATGGTTGCTGTCAATTCTTCGTCATCAGTTAGGAACCTAGGTGTGCTACTTGATCGCAATCTTTCCTTAGAAAGCCACGTTTCTAGCATTTGTAAAACTGCATTTTTCCATCTCAAAAATATATCTAAATTACGGCCTATGCTCTCAATGTCAAATGCAGAAATGTTAATCCATGCATTTATGACTTCAAGGTTAGACTATTGTAAGGGAAACAGGTCAATTTAGCTCAAAGGGAATCATTTAAGATTTTAAAGGGAATTTGAACAGAATCACTGTTTCACGGCTGGTCTCTTAGACACCCTGCGATTCAGTGAACAAGCCGTTTAACATAAAATCTGCGCTGGATACTAATATCCAAACTATAGTGAAACACTATCAATTAGCACAGTAACAAGATCGGCAGTTTAAGACATTAACTTGTAAGCACAAAACACAAGATACTTCTCTTTTCAATATGAATAAGGCTTTATTAGACAAATGTAATACATATAAACTAATCTAACACATAAACGCATACACTCACACATTCATACAAGTTGCAGGAAGATCGAAAGTTAGGGAAAGATGAGTTTAAGATAATGGAAATATGGAATCCCAAGTTTACAGCAATACGTTAAATTGCATAGACATGAACAACCATCAATCACGTAATTAGCACTCGCATTGAGTTCCTCAATGAGGTTAAATTTATATTAGATACACCAGTAAAGGTCACAGTCTGGAGGTAAAGTTACTTGCATCTCCTGTGAAGAAGGAGCCTCGGTGAAAGGGCTATCCCGAGGTCGTTGATTGGCTGGAAGTTCAGGCGCTGAAGTGACGTCTTGGGAAGCCCGTGGTTGTTGGGCGTTGGCTGAAAGTGCAGAGTCGTGTGGGCTGGTTGAAGTTGAAGGGGCACCCGAGGTCAGGCGTCGGAGACTCGACGTTAAAAAACTTAACTCAGAACACGAAACTCTCAAACGGAAAAGAAAATAAATAAAGTTTGACGAGACTAGGTTGTGTTCCTTCTCATCATGGCTAAGTAGCAGCAGGCGTGCAGGCTGAAGCACGCAGAACCGCGCTCAAAGAACAATGATGATTAAACCGCATGGCTAGAAGCTAAAAGCTAAAGCTAGGTAGCAAAGCTACAAGCTAAAAGCTAAGAGCAGGCATGACTAATAGCAGAGACTTACTAAAAGCAGACTAAAAGCATGACTGATAGCACAGGCAAGGCTAGAACTAAAAGCCAAATTTCATGGTGTCTTAGGTATTTAAAGTGGCCTGTTGGCCACACCTCAAATGTTGTCTTGACCAATCAGATATTGTCTTGGCTCTGGGGGGTATCATAAATCATTTGTTTATCTTACCAAGCATGTGGTCCGAATTTTCCTGCCTTGTAGGGTCTAATTTTGGACATGATTCCTATTACCAGATTATGATATATTTTACAAATAAATGATTGTCAGGACAATATCAAGCAAGAGAATTCAATCACACACATATCAAACACAATTATGAATCCTTAAGCTATGCCATAGTTATTAAAAAAAACATACACAATAAGGGATTATAACATGATAGTCAAATGTGTGGGTTACACATAAATGAATATGGAGTGAAGCGATGGACTGACTTATTTATAAGTCTTTTTGAGTTCATTCTGGTCCATATACATGTACAAAAAGCAGTTTCTTTGCCATTCTCTTGACAAATACTTCTGTGGAGACAAAATCACTCCCCCCTTAGGAATTTCAGTCTGGTTCTGCTAGGTGGGGGGGAAGTCAATGGAAGTGTTTAACTCATGGGTTTCCATGTGATGTCCAGCGTTGCATTTCAATTACAAACAAAAAATATGACACCAAATTTCTCTTCTTTGAATTGAAATTGTAAATAATTGTTCTAGTGGTGTTAGTGTTGAAAGCTGTTGTGTGAACAAGTTGGTTGGTCATCTTGCTTGGTTCTTGTGGCACTAGAACTGATTTATGACTTCCTGAGGAATTCAGCTCGTGTTTCAATGCACAAAGCTTTGGTAGACTCTTTAATTTGTCTGGTTCGACTCATTTCTGTTACACTATTGTAATGCTTTATTGGGTGGTTGTTCTGCACGCTTAGTAAACAAACTACAGCTAGTCCAAAATGCAGCAGCAAGAGTTCTTACTAGAACCAGGAAGTATGACCATATTAGCCCGGTCCTGTCATCACTGCACTGGCTCCCTATCAAACATTGTATAGATTTTAAAATATTGCTTATTACTTATAAAGCCCTGAATGGTTTAGCACCTCAGTATTTGAATGAGCTCCTTTTACATTATACTCCTCTACGTAGGGCTGTAGTACTCGAGTCCGGTCTTGGACTCGAGTCCGGACTCGAGACATTTTTCTGTCGTCTCGGACTTGTCTCGGACTCGTTGAATTTGCACTCGGACTTGTCTCGGACTTGGCCATTGGACTCGCCAAGTCTTCTTGTTGGTCTCGACCGAGTCCAGCAAAAAAATAAAATAAAAAATGTCTCCTTCAAAACAAAACCACATTTGCATGATGTCGCGACTGAAACTGTGTGGAAAACGCTAGGCGCGCCGCTCTCCTTATTTCCAAAGCACTCTGTAATCTGCGCTCGCGCTCCAGTGGCGTCTGCTGTTGCTGGGCAACCATGACCCGCTCTCCATGATGACGCAGAAGTTTCAGCAAAGAATAAATGGAATTCCAGCACTTAAAATCACTTGCAGTAGCTCTGCTAATAGATTCATTTAAAAAATGGCTATCCTTGTACAACTATGATCATCTGTTTCTCCATCTTGCCTTAGCTTTCAGTATTGTTCCGGGAAAGGATGTGCATGACCAGTGGTGCACTTACTGCGACCTGAAAAGTTTAGATGTTTCTAATTTAATTTTCTACCTGTTAGATTGTGTTTTATTTACGTCTACACCTAGATAGCCTTTTTTTTTATCAATAAACGCGTATTAATGTATAGCCTTATGCAACAATTACATATGTAAATTTTAAAAACTGTATATATGACATTACATATTTACATTTTCATGTAACAGCCAGTATTTGTATCTGTAACAATCACAAAATGTTTCCTATCTGCATTCGGATACAACATCGTACAGTTACTTGATAAGACTGTTATGACTTTTTATATATTTTTTCGTAGTTATCACTGAACAAGTATGTCGTGTTAAACTGAATTAATTATTAATTTCTAAAATAATATTTATCATGCAAGCAGAGAGATGTCATGACAAACGTGTCATAGTGATCATCTGAACACGACTGAATCCATTCAATGCACACATTCTCATTACGCAGAACACTTTGAGCGAGTCTATAATGTATAGTCGACTTCACTAAACAGATGTGTGTGTGCCGCGCAAACCAGCAAAACATAAAGATGCAAACATGTAGGACAAGTAGACAATGTATCCATATCTATGTTGATTATTAGCCTACTTTTGAGAGAGAACTGATTTGGTTTTTGAGAGACTGAGACGCACAGCACGGCTGTTTGATTGGTGAGCGCGCTGTGCTTATTCCATTCATTCGTATCATGGTAGCCTAAGCTTTCAATATTTGCCTTTTAAATATATACAAATAATATAACGTGTAGCTATGATGTATTATTATAGGTAAAATTACTCTTGCAACGCTCTGATTTCTGAGAGATGCACAGAGAGGCGACAACAATGCGGTGTTTGATTTGCGCGCTTTTCACTCATAAAGTTTACATTCATTCACTTCTGGCGCTGATGCCCTGGCTCACCTGTTATCTAGCAAACACCAGACTGTGTCAGCTTCAGCCGAGTATTCAGGCAGAATTATTCCTTGTCCGTTATTCGTTTTTTAAGCCATTATCCGTGCCATTCCGAATAAGGTATTCGGCTTCAGGCACAACCCTAATTATTACATTACATAGGCCTATTTTATTTTTACATGCAACATAGATAAGGTCATATAGTAACAGCTCCACGCAATATTGTAATTCTAAAATTCACGTCGTACTTGCAAACACTTTGTATGCATTATGGTTAATACATGCTGGAGTAGTCGATTGTTTCCGACAGTGCTCGACTAGTCTATGCAAACACTAGCACAGTATGACAAAAATTGCTGTATTTATGTGCGCATGCCCAGTAGAGCCAAACGTATCCATTCTAGCCTTGCTGCGTGCATTTGTCATATCCCGAGCTTTGCGTGTGTCTGTGCACTGTGCCAATTAGGCATAGTCATATACATTTTTGACCACAGATATAATGTCAACAAAAAATAAAGTACATAAAAATTATTTGACCTTACAGTTCCAAACTTTGTTTGTTTATCCAAGTTTAGCTCCCAGGGTCGGACTGGGGGTAAAACCAGTACTCATTAGCAAGGCCCCAAAGGAAGAGAGGGCCCTTGAAAAGTATGAATCTGAAATATATTTTATTTTACCTGGATATTTTCATGGGTGGGGGGCATGGGGGCCCATCAGGACTGCCTATGCATAGGGCCCAGGATCTTGTTTAACGCCCCTGTTAGCTTTAACCCTAATTATACACACTTGAACCTAATCAAGCTCTTACTAAACACACTAATCTTCCAGGTGTTTTAAGGCCAGTTGGAGCTAAACTTTTCAGGCCATCCAGGATGTAGTTTGGAGACCCCTGTCCTACAGAGTTGTTACTTTGCACATGCTTTTTGATCATTACAAATAATAATGTAAAATGATTTTCTTAGAATAGGAGATATGCTTTCTCTCGCATCACAAACATTATCAGTAGTTAAGTATGTGGTCTTGAATAGGACCCTTTTTTCACTCATTTGGACTCGGTCTTGGACTTGGACTCGAAACTTTTGGACTTGGACTTGACTTGGACTCGAACCTCTTTGGACTCGGTCTTGACTCGGTCTCGACTAGTCCTGGACTTGGACTTGACTTGGACTCGACAAAGCCGGACTTGACTACAGCTCTACCTCTACGTCCGTTATGTTCTCAAAACTCAGGCAATTTGATAATACCTAGAATATCAAAATCAACTGCGGGTGGCAGATCCTTTTCCTATTTGGTGCCTAAAGCCTCTTCAACGAAAATAGCATGCCAGATGTTTGTGTCTCATTTGCATAGCCTTCCTTATATGGTATATGCCCATAAATGGGTTCATTTGAAAGCTTAGAGTGTTTCTTTACAAAGAATACCATTAATTGGGGTTTTATGATACATAAAGTAGTCAAATTAAGCTAAGAAATATATCCCCCCCCCATAAATTTCCGTCTAACGATTGCGAATACGTTTTCATAAGAATGTGTATTTAAAATATTTTTCACAAAACAGTCAAGTCATATATCACAAGAAAGCTCTTATTCTCAGGAATCTGATGATGTAGATTATTTTATTGTGTGACAATCACAGATCGAATGATCTTCAACAGAATCGCGATGTAAAATTTCTCACCTCATTGCAAATTATTATTTATACATTTTGCACCGCTTCAGTCAGCCGCAAACAGCCACGCATACCTATATACTCGATATAATCTTTTAGAATAGAATCTCTTCTTTCAAACAAGACCATTTTTACGTTTCTGCGTGCTTCCATTGCTGAGATATAAAGCGTTTTGTACAAGTGCGCAAAAGAGAACCAAAGGGCTGTGAGCGCAGACCAGATCTCTAACTCATAATGATGTGCTTAAAGCCTTTCTTCTGCTATAGACATCTGATCTCTTTTGTGAAGCGCTATTAGTCCTTATAGCTGCCATTCACAAGCCGTGTCGGAGTCGAAGGTGCGAAAATCAGCACCAGAAGGAGGGGGATTGAGTGGACAGCGACTGCCCAGTCCTTTCCGCCGGAATGACGCAAACGAAGCGCTGGCCGCTGGGAAATTTAGTTTTTGGCTGCTTCTGAACAAAGACCACGCGAGGAAAAACTACACGCAGGGATTCGCCGGATTAAAAATGAATAATATTCATAATACAAGTTATGGATTACCAGCGTCACCGTGGAGAGGTCAGGACGCGCATCTGGTAAGCGTATACGCGTGCTACTCGCTTTCATACATTTGATTCTTTATTCTGAGGCCTGGAAGCTCTGCTAGCAATAAGCTAATATGTTTATTTTCATAACTGTGCAGTGTTTGACCGCATCTCAGTGAAGGTACAGTAAACAGTACAGTACTGGGGGAATAAACATACATTTGTTTGTTGACGCTCCGAAGTTCGCGTACAAGCTTCCGGGAGGGGATTTAGCGCTGAATATGAATCAAAACAAACAGACACGCTGATAAAACATCAAAATATTATATATGAATGAGACAGGCGAGGTCTCCCAATCTTTACACGATGCAGAATAGACATAAATGAAATGATATGAAGCTGGAGATTGTGGATTCTATGTTAGATTGTGATAGACCAGATATTTTTTATAATTTTATGCATGTTGCCATTGTGCAATTTGACTTATTCTCTTTCAAAGACTGTTCAGAAAACACACACACAAAAAAAGCACATTGTATTGAGATGGTTCATCATATGTGAAACAACATAAATAATACTATTTGTCACAAACAGCAGCTTTTTATGTAACTTCTGAGTGTTTTCTGTAAAATAATATACAGATATCACATTATTCCATACTGCAAGTGTGTAAAAGATGACTTCATACTTATTTAGACTAAAATTTTATACAAAAATGGTATTATTCCTTCCTTCAGCATATATTGTCATTTTTATCACTTTCAACAGTGTTTTATGTAATTTCAAAGGGTTTCCTTTAAAATGATACCAAATTTTTTGAGCTTACACTTTTGCATGTGTATAGGGAAGCATCCAAAATTAGGTAGGAAAATGGAAAAACGGAAATTCCCAAAATAGCATTTGTGCTTATGTGGCTAAACTGTGGAATAACCTACCTTTGTTCGGGAGGCAGACACACTCTTGCAGTTTAAATTTAGATTAACCCTCTGGAGTCTAAGGGTATTTTTGGGGCCTTGAGAAGTTTTGTCATGCCCTGACATTTGTGCTTTTTTCAGTTTCTTATAAATATCTAAATGGGTAAAGTCTAATATCACTGTAATCAGCACAAACTGGGCTATAATAATATGTTAAATGCATGCATGTACATGATTGTATTTTTGAGAAAAAAAATGTTATGCATGGTTAGTGAAAAACTAAAAATGTTAAATCACTTGAATAAGGCAATAAAACACATACATAAAATTGGTTGCCGGAAAAGTTGAGAACTGGAGCTTGTAGCCTAGAATTTTTCTTTCTGAATGATGTGAAAATCATCTTGTTTACTCACTCACAGAAAACAATATATTGATTTAAATTTTCTAAAACACTTTTTGTTGGTAAAAGTCATATGCGAGTAGGCGTCAACTATCATGAATATCATTGTGATTTACACCTGAGAAGACAAAGGCCTGCATAATGAGCTGCATAATGAGCCTCTCATTCAACTGTGCCACTCTGAGGGCAAATTTTTTGGCATCCTTTCTCTAGTCACACAATCCTTCAGAAATCCTTTTAACAATCTTATTTTCTACCAAATAAACCCCATTTATTATCATTATTATTATTATTATTAATGTTGAAAAGAGCTGATAATATTTTTCAGGGTTTTTTTAGGGGGAATAAATCGAAAGAACTGCATTGTTTTTACATTTGTTAGAGTTATCTCTATTTGTCACATTTATATTATTTACATCAAGCTTTTGAATGGTATAGTATTGTATATTGTTATTGAAACTTCATAATGTTTCACTTGATTATACATTTAGTCAGGAATTATAGTTTGGAAAAAGTATTTGGAAAAAGTCTAACTAGTAAAATGTTTACAGGTTATGTGAAAACTAGTACAAATAAATAAAAAGAGACTTACTCATGTTTATGATCTCTGCTGAATAAAGCGCTTCGTTCTTTTTTCTGAGGAAATCCATTTCTCAAATCCTCAACCACATCACATCTTTTTGGGGTGAATTATGTCTTATTCCTCTCATCGCGAAGCAAACAGTAAAATAAAATAAAAACTTGAAGAATAGTCTCGCTGCTTTTTCTTCTGTGTGGGCGTATTCAAGCCGCGCGCTTCAGTTTGAATCTGAATAGCGCGTTAAGCGCGGGGGCGTGGTCACATTAGATATAATGAGCGGAGATATGAAAAACAGATATTGCGTTGTTTTCATATGGATTACTTTATCTCAGAATATTTGTTTTTGGCAGCACTTGTTTAGTTTAAAAGTAGACATTCCAGGCTTTCTATAGATATCTCTCTCATGTCTCTTCGTTGAGTATTCACGGAGTTACAGTTCATTTTAATGAAATGTTTGTACATGACGATCAGCGGAGATAAAGACTGTAGACAGCGCACCTTGTTTGTTATCTTTATTTTATAAGTGCACAAAGGTTTTTTGTTATTATGTCTGTATCCAAAAAAAACTAGACCCTTTACAGATTCGATAGATGATAGCTCTTATCTGTACGATTAAAACTGAGAGTGTAATTTAAGTTCTTTTCAGGGTTATCAGGTGAAAACGACTCAAAACGCATATATGCGTTAATCGACTCGAAAGGGTTAAAGACCCATCTCTTTAACCTGGCATACACATAACATACTAATATGCTTTTAATATCCAAATCCGTTAAAGGATTTTTAGGCTGCATTAATTAGGTAAACCGGAACCGGAAACACTTCACATAACACCCTATGTACCTTCTACATAATTAGAAGAATGGCATCTACGCTAATATTTAATATCTCTCTCTTGTTCTGAGGTCACCGTGGCCACCAGATCCAGTCTGTATCCAGATCAGAGGGTCACTGCAGTCGCCCGGATCCAGTACGTATCCAGACCACATGGTGGATCAGCACCTAGAAAGGACCTCTACTGCCCAGAAAGACAGCAGAGACCGGGACAACTAGAGCCCCAGATACAGATCCCCTGTAAAGACCTTGTCTCAGAGGACCACCAGGACAAGACCACAGGAAACAGATGATTCTTCTGCACAATCTGACTTTGCTGCAGCCTGGAATTGAACTACTGGTTTCGTCTGGTCAGAGGAGAACTGGCCCCCCAACTGAGTCTGGTTTCTCCCAAGGTTTTTTTTCCTCCATTCTGTCACAGATGGAGTTTCGGTTCCTTGCCGCTGTCGCCTCTGGCTTGCTTAGTTGGGGTCACTTCATCTACAGCGATATCATTGACTTGAAGGCAAATAAATCCACAGACACTATTTAAACTGAACAGAGATGACATAACTGAATTCAATGATGAACTGCCTTTAACTATCATTTTGCATTATTGAGACACTGTTTTCCAAATGAATGTTGCTCAGTGCTTTGATGCAATGTATTTTGTTTAAAGCACTATATAAATAAAGGTGATTGATTGATTACGCGCGTCTGGAGGTCTCGCGGCACAGTAGACGCGAATTCGCCTCATTCACGCATCTAGTTACAGAAGATTCTGAGTTATGAAAAGGACCATTGCAAGCTGACAGCGACTGGCTTTTGTGGTGGAATATTGGCAGTAATACCCCCACCTTGGGCAGCTGTACCTGAGTGTCCCTGGGACATCAGTACGGTTAGAGGGAGTCTTCTCAACAGCTGGACATATAGTGAATAAAAAAACGCTCTGCTCTGGACACCGAAAATGTTGATCAAATTGTTTTCCAGTCCAATAAATTTGTAATGGCCCTAGCCTTTTTGCACATTTCGTTATGCCTGCCTAATGCCGCCTAGCCTAAGTGTCGGTTATGTTCAATAAAAAAAACACACATGGTCTGTTCTCAAGTCCATTTAAAGTTTCATTTTTTGAACAGTTGTTTGAAATAGATTAAATCATTATTTTAAATAATCTTGGAGATTTTTGAATTGCCTAAATCATAAATGCAGCCGGGTTGAAGCCTGCAGTGATGTTTTTCTTTTGCTATGGCAGCCGTCCCCTCTGCATAAATATATTTTTCGAGAATGTCTTAAAAATTGAAAATGATTTTCTCACAAAAGTGACAGCCCTAGTATATATAACATTTTAATAGATAACTTGAACAAAGACCAAAGATTAGATTTACCCCAATCAAATTATATTTTATCTTGAACCACTAAAGAGACATCAGAGCTAGCGGAACATATCAAAAGGAATAGCCGAGGTGAGAGTGCTCTATGCAGATACATGATCACTGAGCTCCCGCTAATCGCATGGATAGGGCTGTGTACCGAACTTCGATGCCTTTATGGTATCGAACGAAAAACTTTGATACTATGAGTATTGAAAAAGTATTTATCTTTCGATGCCAAATCCCAAAAGCCAAGCGGCGTTTTTTTTTTTTTTTGCCAAGCGGCTGTGTCTGTGTGAGCTTGTAGCATATGTGCATGTAAGGACCTAAATTCGCCATTACTGGCTGTCCACCACCACATGACATGACGGGGAGGATTTCTGAAGATACTCGCAGTCACTCAACACAAGTGTAGTTGTTTTTTCTCAAAACATTTCCCTTTTACAATGCCAAAGAGCTCTAAAGTGTGACTACTCTTTATAAAAGTGGATGCCGAGTCAGAAAAGTGCAACATATGTGATAAGAGGATTGCAACCAAGCCGGCAATACCACCAATTTAATTAAGCATTTGTTTGGGTGAGTGTTTTAGCCTCCCTCACTGTTTAGTTTGGTCTACTCCATTCCGTATCTTGAAAACGCCCCCTTTCACGTTGACTAAATAACAGAGAGAGAGAGGCTGCGTCCGAAATCGAATACTTCTCTACTATATAGTATGGAAAAAGCAGTATGCGACAAATTAGTATGTTTGAATCTTTTGCGTTCATAAAAGAGTAGGCGAGAATTGCAAAAACTCTCGCGAGATTCAGTTGTACGTATACTTAATTTGCGTTCTAATATGCCTGCTCACCTACTATATATTAGGGAAAAAGAGTATGTGAAGAAAGAAGTACGTTCGAAACCTTAAACCATAAAACAGTAGGCGAGTAATCCCCAGATGTCCTACTGCTTCAGCGAAGATTCTGAAGGGTTCATCGAGGGAAACTTTTCAATCCCAGAATGCCACGCGAAAGGGATAAATCGTCATCGAACGTGAAGGAGAGCAGTGTAGAGGGTGTTTACAAAGGTGAGTATTATAAAACAAAACACGGTTCCCATGTGATAAAATCGTATTTGTTGAGCTACTGTAGAGTAAACTGTTGATTTGTTAAGATGTAAAGACGCTAGCCAGTAACATCATAGTATATTTGTGATGAAAAACAACATCAAAACATGTTTTATTATGTAAAGCAACAGCGGATCTCCAGTAAGCATATGTAACGTTACGTCTCCAAAGTGGATTTGCATGACCCATATACATCTTAAAGACGATTAATTGTCTGTTTAATATGAGACAGAGAAATGTTCTAAGAGAACTTAAAAAGAGCAAATCACATGAACAGACATTTGAGTGAGAGATGTGTATGTTATTATGTGTTTACATTGCTTTAGATGAATGTAAGTAATGTAAATAAATAAATCTACATTAAGTAAACATAAGTTATCTATTTCATTTGACCATTAGTGTTGTTGATAATTGTGGAGCTCTTGTGTTGGATAAAGTGAGTGAACACATCAGCATCTATCTCAACATGTAAATGCAGTATATCACAGATAAATCAAAGAGACTGACTCTTGTCTGGATGTTACAGGGACAGATGAGACACACGTGTGTTTATCTGCTGCAGAGAGACTGATGAAGAAATCATGCCATCAAAGATTCTCAGTAAGTACACTACAGTCATCAAAACATATTTTAAATTTTAAGTTGTAGTTTATTAATAAACAGTTATTACAGCACTTTTCTGATTCTTGTTTGCTGTACATTTGATGCAGATCTTTTGTGGTGGAGCAGGTGACAGCCACATCTGTGGAAAAAACCTGAAAGAAAAATATAAAGTAAGATCATTCTGTTACTTCTAATACAGAAATGAAGTGACACTGTGCTGTTAAATTGACTGCTTTTGCTTTGTGTTTGTGCATCTTTATAGGATCAGAAATGTCTGCAGACTGCTGTGTGCACTGAGGATGGAGAAGATGGAGTGCCATGGGTGAAATGCTCCATCACTGCATCTCCTCTTGTTTTCTCATCAGGACCAGATGCTGCTGTGGTTTCTTCATCTTCAGTGACCCCAGACCCAGCGAGAACATCTAGAAAAAGACCAAAAGACACTGAGGATGTTAATTGGTCAAGTTTGTTCTGCTGATTTCTGTTCATACAACATCAGTCAATAAAGCCTGAGTTTCAGAAGTTTCTAAAATATCATCAAATAATGTCACAAAGAATCTGAAAGTCAGGCTCCATTGACTGATACTGTATGGACACAAACCAGCAGGAGAAACCTGACCAACATCACCTTTTATGTTCAGGCAAAGGATTGAACAGAATGGAGGTCATTAATGACTGAATTTATATCTTAGATGACCTGACCCTTTAAAACCCCAAATAGAAACTGTATTACATGTACTGTATGCATGCATTAATATTATAGTAGAACATTGAAGAAAAGAAGCTTTAAGAAATAAGCAGCTTTATTAAGCATTTTTCTGCCCAAGACACAAAAAAAGCATTCACAAAATTCACATTTACATGTATTAATTTGCCAGACACTTTTATCTGAAGTGACTTACAGTGCTGTTATTACATGATCTCAATCCCTCTGGAGTCACCGGGAGTAAAGACACACCGGTGGAGATTGATCCAGCAACCTTCTGCTCACCAGTTCAGTTCACTAAATCACAGAAATAATGAAGCTTTATCAAATTAACATGCAATTGTAAAAATATAAAATTTAATTTAGCAATAAATAGAATGCTGACAACATGACAAAGTGATTTACTCTGTGTAAGTGTCTTCCAGGTCGTGGTGCTCATGGAGAGCAGACACAGCAGCAGTCAGATCATCCCGCACATGTTCTCCTGCTCTTGTTCAGGGTTGTGTGGTTCAGGGTCTTCATCATGGTCTTCTTCATCCTCTCTGTGCACTCAGACAAGGACTCGATGTCCCTCTCTCATCATGATCAGATTCAGTCTGACTGCAGCAGTGAGAGACCTGATGAACGGATGTGTGTTCACCGTCTGTAAACATTCAAGAACAGAACAATTTCTGAATAAAGTTTTGTTTCATGTGTTGTTGACATGTATTTTATTTATTGTGACGGTTACTTTTATTTATTATTTTACTTGTTTGTTCATGTCTCCTGTTGTTGTCAGTTAATAAAATATAGCCTAATTGTTTCATTAACACATACGTTAATTCATTACTTGACTGAATATTTAGATGTATTCATCTAAGCTGCATTTGTCTAGTGTGAAGTTATGCATAGATATGAAAAAAAAACGAATTACAATTTGTTTTACAAAAAAAATATATAATTATTAGTCACCATTTATCATTATTGTTGATAAGTGTTGGGGTGGGCTAGAAATGCTTTCTGAGGTAATCTTAATTTCTAAGTAGTAATACTTACATTTTTTCAAGTGTAAAATCAACATTCTTCTCCAAAGCCGAGATCTTCAAGCACCTGATCAACGTCTTATTTGTGCAGATATTACAAACACTGGAAAAGCTGAGGAAAACCGTAGGAGGTAGGGTTGTGGAGTTACTGATACTGTGAAGGGTTTAATCTTCAAGGATTAAACTGTGGGTCATTTCAATAGAGTTATAACATAAAACAACACAAATATATTGGTTAAACTACAATAACAATAAAAGGGCATTTGTGTATTCAACAAGACCGACAAAAGGAGCAAAGGAGCAAATTGGATCAACATCAAAATATTTAGGTAATAAATATTAAACCTGTAGTAGTCAGTCATATATTTGAAGTTTTTATAACGTCATAGGTCACATGATAACGTAAACATGGTGGGATTCATTCATACTCAACGATATTTGGCTGTAGAGTACGTACTCTTTTAGCGCTCGTTAAGTAAGTACTTATTGAAATTTAGTACCTACTCATTAAGTATGCGATTTCGGACGCAGCCAGAGAGATTTATCCGGTACAGCGAATTTCTCTGAGCAGCAGGCCACTGTATACGTTCACTTAAAACATAACAGACTGTTTACGAGAATACTTGCAGAGACAATTATTTTGAGATAATTGTGTGTGTATGTTCATTCAGAAGTTACCATACGCGAAAGATGAATTCATTCTCTGTACGCGCATTGTCTGAAATGCTGCTTGAAGCGTGTGCTCTAAATGAGAGCGCATAAGCCACGAACGCGCGAAAATGGTTTAATACGCTTGAATCAGCAATATTCAGAAACAAACGATAACCTAAGATCGGTTTCACCCCTTCAAGCGAGTGAACAATGTGAATCAAGTTAGGAATTTTACATCACTATTCACGATAGCCCTTCGGACTGGAAAACACAATAGACCCGGGACGTGGGGCTAAGGATTTTGCGAGTCCTGCACCTCAGCTCTATCCAGTTTGTGAAACACTGGTCTCCACACTGGTTTCGTTAAACAAAATGAATGATTATTTTAAAAGACTCAAAAGAATCACCTGTTCACTAATCAGATCATGAACTTGTATTACTGAGCCAAAGATGATCTATTATTGAACATCTCAAATGAAGAAAGACTTCAAGTTCATCTGTAAAGCACAAGCTATTATTTGACTTTATAAACTTCTATTTCATGCATGATTTGTATGGATCTGTTAACTGAATGCAAAGTGTGAGTTAGGAGAATGTTTGTGTCTTGATGAGCATGTATCACTCACTAGAAGTCGCTAAATGAACAGCTGCTGTTCTTTTTTGTCTTCTTTTTTTTTTTTTTTACGGAGGATCAGTTGCCCTATTGGTTAAAATTGTATACTTGCAAACTGTATACTTAAATTAATAAATCACATCAAAATAGGGGCGTTTGCATTATGATGTGGTGGGCTGCTGTGGGGGCCACATTTTGGTCCCAGTTCGCCACTGAATTTCACTACTTAAACTGAATGCATCCCCATGACTTTGACTACCACTTTATGTATGTTAGCTTGTGCTGCTAGTCGGTTGCTGTAGTGTTAGCGCTGTTATCTCCCCCTTCACATTAGCCTCTGCACCTGTCCACCCTGATGTTAGGAATAGGAAGACAATACCAGAAGGTGCTAATCCCTTCACACTGGCAGCAGGAGGGAAAATGTCCACACAAAGACCAGATGAGTGCCACAGAGCAGCAGTGTTAATTTTGACAGCAAATTCGGATTTAGTCTTATAAGCACTATTCGGACGGGACTAGTTTTCTAAACTACGTTTGAGTTTCGATTCTTACCACCTGACGTCTGTGATTTTCATGTATCAATTCGGACGGGACTAGTATCTCTGTGTTTATTACAGAGGTGGGAGGGTCTGATTTGTGCATCTGGGCGTCACTGAGATCACGCGCTCTGTATGTGTGCATTGCATTCATTCAGAATGATTGCCTTAGTATTATTACACAATAAATACTAAATGCCTAGTACAGCAAAACCATTTTAATGTGTGGTTCCTTTAGTTTAACTTGTTTTCCTTTTTTTTTTTTTTTTTTATTAAATGTAGCTAATTAAAACATTATGTACATAAATGAACGTTAGTATTCTTACCTGATGCTGATATTACAATAGTCGGTATTAACAGTTTACGCGATCTTGCTCTTGATTTTATTATTTGTATTATTTTTTTATTATTATTTATTTGCCGCTAAGCAAATCAAACATCCGCGCGGTAAGAGCATCTACGGTAATTCACGTTGGCCAAAACACACATGGAAACGCGTTGTGAAATAAAATATCACCGGCAATCACAGACATTCGCATTCGGACGGGATTAGTTTTCTCAGAGGATCACTGAGTTTGCTGAAAAACGGTAGGTAATTTGCTCTGGAATTATCACAGAGGTTGTGTGAGAAAAACACAGACGTGGCAGATTCGGACGGGATTAAAATCACCAAGTACGTCTGTGAAACGCAGATTTCTCTAACGACCTCCTGTAAAACTAGTCCCGTCCGAATAGGGCTTTAGTCTTAGTCTTTTGAATAACACACCATTTAGTTTTAGTCACATTTTAGTCATCTGAAATAGTTTAGTCTTAGTCTAGTTTTAGTCGACTAAATATCATAAGAGTTTTAGTCTTAGTCTAGTCTTAAGTCTTTTAGTCTTAGTCTAGTTTTTTTTAGTAGAACAAAGTCAACTTAGTTGACTTGACTAAATGTTTCCATCAGTCTGTTATGGAATGGTATTTATAAAATAAACATAAGGCCTGCTCTCAATGAAAAATATACATGCTCTCTGAAAAAGTTATGCATTCGTCCTGAATGATATGCAATGCATATGACATTCTTTCAAGATGAAGTACAGTATTATTGAAATAGACAACCACCTATATTATATTTGTATTGTATGTTCATTCTATTTCTTTATTTGTGCTATTTACACAAAGTTTAAATTTTTTTTAAGTTTGTTTTTGTTCATTTAAAATAGCACTGCATAGTCATCACTGTAAAATAAAACACATATCACAAAATGATATGTTTTTAAAAGTTAGTTCTACATAAAGAAAAAATTATTTAGCTTAGAAACACAGACATCAAGAATCAGTGTGACCATCAAAAAAGCATGTTGTAGCCAATAAAAACTCATCAATGGCTCCCATCATGCATTGCGGCATGAATAAATTATGAGCTGAACTGCCTTTTTAACTTTTTATTCTAACTATATTTTATTTTTGCTGTTTTTATGTGAATTTTTAGTATCTAGTTTTGTGATGTTCAGAGTAGATCTGTTTATCTGGATATGCTGTTTGTCTCCATTGTTGAGATTCATAAGCTGATTCTTGTTATTTGTGTGCCTAAAATTAAAACTCTTTAATAAAAAAAAAAAAAAATCAGAATCACAGTTTTATTTAGAGAAAACACTGTAAATTAGTTCAGTAATTCAGGTCAAACAATGATTACATTAAAACATAATCATCACCACCCGATGACTTTTGCTCTTGACTTGCAAAACATATTTTTAAAGTAAAAAGCCACAAGCCAAGATCCCAAACTAAAGCAAACACTGACCACTATAATGGTGACAAACAAATTGTGATTTTTCTTGGTTGGTGATTATGCTTGTTAACATCAGGTGTCTTCAATAATGCTCAATCATAACTCAGTTAACTTCTTAATTATCTCATTAACTTCAACTCTGCTTCAGTGTTTTACTTTTAACACTGCTTCAGAGTTTATATGAGTCCACATACTCCACACTCAGAGTGTTAAATTAACACTGGAGATTTTGCTGTGTTTTGTGATCGTTAAAAAATATATACTTTTGAAGTGCAATTGTTTAGTCATTGAGACTGTAATCTAAGGCATTTTTTTTACATAACATCTTCTGGAAAATGGTTTATACAGCCAACATACATAGAACAGCCAGATATTTTGCTATTGAATGTTGTGTAAGTGCAGTTTATAGGAAATGGGTCTAATATCCAGTTTATTTTCAAAATCAAAATATCGTCTTATAAATCGGCTCTTTTCGAGTTAATATAGGCATCAGTCCCCAAAAATCCATATCGGTCGGGCTCTAGTCTGAATGGATTTTTTATTTTTATTTATTTATTTGGTCTGTGTGATTCTGCAAACTGCCAGTGTACCTAATAGTATATTGACATGCTGAATATTATTTTGAGTTTAGCAGTTGCTGATTATGTTGCTTATGTTTAGTGGATACTCTACAAAATGGTGTTACATGGTAAAATAATTGTGTAAATTATGCTATTATTATTTTCTTTGTACACAAAAAGTATTCACGTAGCATCGTAAAATTATGGTTGAACCAGTGATGTCATGTGGATTATTTTCTGATGTTTCTGAACATCGGAACATTGTAGTTGTATTGCTTTCTAAGGAGGGTAAGAGATCTCCCAGATTTGATCAAACATATCTTAATTTGTGTTCCGAAGATAATCTGAGGTCTTACAGGTTTGGAATGAGACTGTGTAATTAATGACATAATTTACATTTTTAGTTGAACAAACCCTTTAATTTAATGGTTTGCAAGCATTTATATAAACAGAATATATACTTTCATTGGAGCAACTAACTCCACCCCTACTCTAAACCTACCCACTCTGAAGAGTATAAAAACATGGTGTATATTCACATGTATTTATTGCAAAAACTGACCATAAAAATCAGTATAAACGTATTACAAAAATGTTGTGTTGCATTCCAAGTCGTCTGAAGCCATACAATCTTTATGTGAAGAACAGAGAAACTCTTAATGATTTTAATTGCTGAAAAATTATCCCATCCCCTTAAAGCGATTACATCTAATTAAGAAACTCTCAAACATTAGCATGATACAATCAATCATTAAACACACAAGGCTTCTTTTGCCATCATTTTTTTTTTTATTTGCGTACAGACTGTATACAGGTTCTGAGCTTTACAGTAGATGGAGATGGTGATCATATCTATTTCCCTCACAAATCAATCATTTTGCCTCAGAAGATTTAATATATGTAGACTTAATTATAAAATGTATGACTGTATTTGTATCTGCCTGTTATATCTTGTGTTTTATTGACATCTGGTAGGTTTAAGGGCAGTTGAGTGTGAGTTAAAAGGTTATTCCAAACGGTCCTGACAAAGCAAAAATATGTGATGATTTGGGAGTGAGAGTGTGTTGTTTTGAAAACCTAAAAGTGCACAAAGTTTTGGTTAAGGCAGGGTGATAGAAAATACAGTTTCAAGGTTTCTGCAGGTTTCACAAAGTCAAATTTAAGACTTTTTAAGACCTTTTTAAGACCATTATGAATGAAATTTAAGACATATATCACGACATAAAAAACGTACAAAGAAACGCAGAGTCTCAAAATTACTTGCAAACTAAATTAATTTACTCAAACTGAACATAGTACTCAAGACAGCTTAGATGCATTGTTGAACTACAGAAAAAAAATACAAACATCTTGACATGAGTTTGCGGAAACGTGAGCGTGCACTACATTGATCTCAGCACTTCTCCCTTGGCCAGAATCTCCTCATCAATGTTCTTGAGCTCAGCTGATTTTTCCTTGCTTGCCCTCCTCAGAGCATTTGACTTGGTTATTAGCTGAGCCATCTGACTGCCAGCCTTGCCCTCAGCCTCCTCTGCAAATTTGTCTGCATCTCTGAAAAGACTTTCAGCAACTTTTTGCATAGTGCTCCTCCTTTTTTTGAGTTCCTCCAAGTAATTCTCTGCCACCTTTCTCTTTTGGCCTTATACAAGGGACTCTTTCTTCTTTCTCTCTGTCTCAAGGTAAAGACGGTACCTGGTCCTGGCTGATGCTACCGAACTCAAGAGTTCTTTTGTCAGGGGGCCTTTGGCAATACCCCCGTGTCGAGTGACATAGTCACATACCAGCCTATGTGCTACAAGTGTCCTCTTGCATGTTGCAGGTTTCAATCTCTTTATTGACAGAAAGTCCTCTCTCAACAGTGGCCTGTCCATGAGACAAAATCAGAAGCTTCTGGCAAAAAGCAAAAAGCTCTGGGAAGTTTCCAAGGAAACAGCTCAAGAAGATGTCAAGCCTCTTTTGCATCGGTGTAAAGGTGACAAACTCCTCACTTCTGCACTCAACAGACAGGAAGGCTTCAAATTGTTGGAGAATGACATCACCTGAAACAAAAAAGTGAAAACAATATATTGATAAATCATTGCAATACATCATTACAATATATCAACAATCTGTAATGGTTATAATGAGCAGAATCACTACTGTAGATTTGTTTATAATGGTAGACAATGTCAAAGCCTATTTCAAAACCAAGTCTGCCTCTGGACACAGAATATGACTATGAATATGACAAAAGTAACAGATCCGCACTCCAAAACGTAATCCTGACTAGAAAAATAGAAAAAAAAGAAGTGCACATAACAAAAGATAAGTCTACTGAAAAGGAGAACCAAAAATGGTCTGGTCGTAACACAGATTGTGTTAACAGCAGTATTCAAATATTCAAAATATTTTTCAGAGCTGACTTCTTACTTTTGTTAAAAGCCTTTTCTACAACTATTCCTACCAGCAGAAACACCTCCTGTTAGTTGTTTGTCCTGCAGAAATGTCTGAACAAGACATTTCATCTGCCTCTTGCACTTGTCTGGGTTTCTGAACATGACAGAGGGGTCCAGACATGCCAACTGCCTAACTGTTGCATATCTGAGAGGGCTCTTCTTTTGCATTTTCCTTGCGATGTTTGAAAGTCCCTGTATGCAGTCTCTTCTAAACTCAAGGACTCTAAGCTCAACCATTTTCCTGCTCTGGACATGAGAATAAAGTAGTCAATACTTCGCACAGTAAAATTATATTTGCTGCTGCTGAACATCATTTATAAAAATATGTTTCCAAATTACCACACTACCTTGAGGACTGATTCAGCACACAGGCCGATGTCAATGTCCTATCGTTGGATCCAATTAAGCAATATCTAGCTTGGTTAGCTGCAGTGTGGTGATGTTTTGGAGGACCTCTCATTTAATAAAGCGTCTAAGTAGAGACTGCCAAAAGATAATCTCAGAAGTAAATGGAAGTACCTTGTATAAACATTTATAAAAAAATATAAAGTCATATAAGTCACATCATAACTACAATTAATACAAGTTAAAAAAATTACTTATTCTTCATTAACAAAGTGTACACATCAATTAGGCCTAATCAGTAGTGGCAATAGTTCTTTGCTGATAATGTACGTATAAATCACTACCTTGATCAACCCAGCCAGGTCATTGCTGAGGAAAGGCATAAATGGCTCATCTGTTTGATACCTCTTCAAAAAGGGACTGAAAAGCCTGGCAACAGTCAAGGAGAAGTGTAACTTGGCGACGATGAGAGTATCATTCATGGCTTCCTGCACGGTATCAAGCGATGCTGTCCCAGGGTTTGGGAGTTGTTTACTTCTCACTGCATCCATATACTGTGTAAGTGATGACCAAACTCCAAGAGCCCTCTCTATCACAGGCTGGTTTTCAAGCCACCGATGACCACACAAAGCAAAAATATCTGAGTGAAATTAACTCTGCTGGGAGTACATGTGAGACCACACTCAAGAGTGTGAAAGTGTTAAAATAGTAGTGTTAAATTAAAACTGAAGCGGAGTTAAAGTTAATTAGATAATTAAGTGATTAATTGAGTGATGATTGACCATTATTGACGATACCTGATGTTAATATGCAGAATCAACAAATACGATCACTATTTTAATGTTGTCACCATTATAGTGGTCAGTGTTTGCTTAAGTTGGGCTCTTGACCCCTAAAATGTTAGTCAGATTTTAATTGTCAGTTATAACTAAATTATAAAACTGATGGACAAGCAAAGTTGTTTGCTAAAAATTTTTTTCAAAAGAGTCTTTTAGTTAGACATGCAAACCTCAAGAATCAACCTGTGAATCTCAACAATGGTGAAAATCAAAAAAGCATGTTGCAGTGCATTCTGGGTGCCACCTATCAAAATTCATCCATGACTCCCATGATGCATTGCGGCATGAATAAATTATTAGCTGAATTGTTTCAGTAATCTCCTTTATTCTTACTTTTCTATTTTTGTTTTTTATGTTACTTTTAGTAGTTTGTTTTCTAATGTTAAGAGTTGTTCTGTTTTTCTGAATATGCTGTTTGTCACCGTTGTTGAGATTCCTACACTAATCTTTGATGTATGTGTGTGCATAAAACAAGCATTTTTTTTTAATTATCAGAACAACTTTCAAGGAATCATTTTAATTAGCGTGTACTGTACAATCACAGTGTTGTTATAATCAATGAGGTCAATCAAATCTGTTTAGGCTTTAGTTGAGTTTTTAGGTCAAATGCCCATGTTTTGATTTTTTTCTTGTCTGTTTGTTAGAATTCAGTTGTAACAGCCAAACCAAATCTCATTCTGTAAGGCTCAAGAGCCCAACTAAACCAAACACTGTGAACATAGTGATTTTCATCTTTGTTGATTCTGCATGTTAACATCAGGTCTCGTCAATAATGGTCAATCATTACTCAATCACTTAATTATCTAATTAACTTTAACTCAGCTTCAGTGTTAATTTAACACTCCTATTTTAACACTTTCACACTCTTGAGTGTGGTCTCACATGTACTCCCAGCAGAGTTAATTTCACTCTGGATTTTTTGCTGTGTATAAACAAATTTAGTACAACACATTTAAAAAACATGTCAATCAATCTAGCTTCATCAGAGAAACTGCTGTAATTATAGGGTATTCTAATAGATGCTTAACAATATTCAATATGAATAAACCATTAAAACACTTTTACTGTACAATTAATTAGTGCTGGTGCGCTAAGTCGAATATGGCTTCTGTTTTATGCTCCCCTTTTAAAGGTTGGTTGTAGGAGTAACGTTATGTAAATTTTCGGTGAAAGAGCGGATTACCTCACGGTTGCACGCTTTTCTTTTGTCTGAATTTTGAACTTTTAAAACATAAAATTGCAGGTTAATTCAAATGATTCTCGTAGAGTCTGCTGTCTGTCTCATGACTGATGTGTGAGCTCAGCTGGCTAGAGCTGCTTCATTCACTGGTCCGATCCGATAAATGGTACGTGCGCGGCTTAGCTTAATTCTAATGATTTTATCAAACTTTCACATTTCAACAGACATTTTTATTAACTTTAAGTAATACTTGTATGAAAGTTTTGCAGCTAATCTTTTAATGTATTAATACTGGCGAACAAACAGGAATAGCATTCATTTGCAATCAATCTGATTTCTCTGGGGGAAAACAAACGGGCTAAAGGGAATTAAAACTATTTTTAACATATAAAAAATAATAATTAACGTATCAGACACATTACTTAATATAATATTATAACAGTTATATACATCATACGATTATATTAACAGTTACTTACCCATAATCAGGCAGGTTGCCTCTGACGTCCACACTGCATCGCTGACTGGACCGAAGCGGAGTGAAGCGGGAAACATATTTAACCCAACAGTTGGGTTATAACAATTGACCACAACATTATTTTGCATAGACTTGAACACTTTGTTGGCATCCGTGGAAGTGCATTAGCATGGTTTAAATCGTACTTATATGACCGCCATCAGTTCGTAGCAGTGAATGAAGAATGAAGTATCATATCGATAACAAGTGCAGTATGGAGTACCTCAAGGCTCAGTACTAGGGCCGCTACTCTTCACGCTTTATATGTTACCCTTGGGAGATATCATCAGGAAACATGGAGTTAGCTTTCACTGTTATGCTGATGATACTCAGCTCTATATTTCCTCGCAGCCCGGTGAAACACACCAATTTGAAAAACTAATGGAATGCATAGTCGATATAAAAATTTGGATGACGAGTAATTTCTTACTGCTAAATTCAGAAAAAACAGAGGTGTTAATCATAGGGCCTAAAAACTCTGCTTGTAATAACCTAGAACACTGTCTAAGACTTGATGGTTGCTCTGTCAATTCTTCGTCATCAGTTAGGAACCTAGGTGTGCTATTTGATCGCAATCTTTCCTTAGAAAGCCATGTTTCTAGCATTTGTAAAACTGCATTTTTCCATCTCAAAAATATATCTAAATTACGGCCTATGCTCTCAATGTCAAATGCAGAAATGTTAATCCATGCATTTATGACTTCAAGGTTAGACTATTGTAATGCTTTATTGGGTGGTTGTTCTGCACGCTTGGTAAACAAACTACAGCTAGTCCAAAATGCAGCAGCAAGAGTTCTTACTAGAACCAGGAAATAAGACAATATTAGCCCGGTCCTGTCCACACTGCACTGGCTCCCTATCAAACATCGTATAGATTTTAAAATATTGCTTATTACTTATAAACCCCTGAATGGTTTAGCACCTCAGTATTTGAATGAGCTCCTTTTACCTTATACTCCTCTACGTCCGCTACGTTCTCAAAACTCAGGCAATTTGATAATACCTAGAATATCAAAATCAACTGCGGGCGGCAGATCCTTTTCCTATTTGGCGCCTAAACTCTGGAATAACCTACCTAACATTGTTCGGGAGGCAGACACACTCTTGCAGTTTAAATCTAGATTAAAGACCCATCTCTTTAACCTGGCATACACATAACATACTAATATGCTTTTAATATCCAAATACGTTAAAGGTTTTTTAGGCTGCATTAATTAGGTAAACCGGAAACACTTCACATAACACCGTACTTTCTACATCATTAGAAGAATGGCATCTACGCTAATATTTGTCTGTTTCTCTCTTGTTCCGAGGTCACCGTGGCCACCAGATCCAGTCTGTATCCAGATCAGAGGGTCACTGCAGTCGCCTGGATCCAGTACGTATCCAGACCAGATGGTGGATCAGCACCTAGAAAGGACCTCTACTGCCCTGAAAGACAGCGGAGACCAGGACAACTGAAGCCCCAGATACAGATCCCCTGTAAAGACCTTGTCTCAGAGGACCACCAGGACAAGACCACAGGAAACAGATGATTCTTCTGCACAATCTGACTTTGCTGCAGCCTGGAATTGAACTACTGGTTTCGTCTGGTCAGAGGAGAACTGGCCCCCCAACTGAGCCTGGTTTCCCAAGGTTTTTTTCTCCATTCTGTCACCAATGGAGTTTCGGTTCCTTGCCGCTGTCGACTCTGGCTTGCTTAGTTGGGGTCACTTCATCTACAGCGATATCGTTGACTTGATTGCAAATAAATGCACAGACACTATTTAAACTGAACAGAGATGACATCACTGAATTCAATGATGAACTGCCTTTAACTATCATTTTGCATTATTGAGACACTGTTTTCCAAATGAATGTTGTTCAGTGCTTTGACGCAATGTATTTTGTTTAAAGCACTATATAAATAAAGGTGATTGATTGATTGATTGATAACTAACAATAACCCAACGACGAAAAAAAAAATTACTCAACAAATTTTAAGATAACCCAACACATTGACCCAATATGTGTAACCCAACGGTTGGGTTAAAAAAACAACCCAACGTTTTTTGCTGTGTACACTTAAATATTTTCTTCTCAGCCATATCATCAATTGCTCTTGAGCAAAATCTCCTCATCTGTTGTCTGATTGGAATTTTGCAAGGATTTCTGTGTAGTTAAAGTGTGCATAGCCTGCAACTTTTTCTTTGTAACTTACCCACATTAAATTGTTTAAAAAAGAATGCATGAAGCTAGAATGAAATGTTTTTGTTTACAAGCAGATACACTGTTCTTTCTTTGTATGTTTTGCATGCTCAGATATTCTTGTAACAAAATGTATACAAATTCAATCCTAAATAGGGACATAGTAGTCTTGAAGTATGGTATAAATTTCACTTAAAGAAAACATATGAGTATACTTGCAGTATAAGTGTACAAAGTATTTATTAGTAAACTATCAGCAAATCAAGTTCACTTTTATTGTAATTGCAGTACAAACTACAAACATAGAGATAAACTAGTTGTGTAGTTTGCTACTGTTATACTTAAAGTATATTTAAAAGTATATTGTATATACAAGCAAGTGGGCCGATTTAGTCCCAAGAAGTATTGAAACAGTACACTTACAAGTATACTACTAGAACATTAGAACACTTTGTACACTTGCTATATAAAGTATACTTAAACTTTACTTAAGTAAACTTAAAATAAACTTGAAGTATACTACTTTTTGCTAAGGGGTTGGTTGCTGTAGCTATTGATGACTCTCAGTACAAAGACATTGTCAGTCTAGAAATCGCTGAGATGTCCTGAGAGCTTGCTGACCTGACAAACCAGGGTGACCCTGCATTGATCACTGAAGTTTGTATATTGGACAACTGTTTATGTATCTGGGTCCATGCTGGCCAGGGTGTGATGTTGCATGACATATGGACAGGATTAAGGAAACGGGGAAGAACACACAAGCAGAAAACAAAGAATCCCAATGCTGTATTATATATCAGAACTCTTGAAATCTTTCTAATCAAACAAAAAAATCAAACAAACTAAAAAAAAAAACAACAACAAAAAAAAACAGTGTGTACCAGCATGTTTTGGTAAATTATACAAATGTCCATAAACTGGGTCATGATGCAAGATTAGTCACAACGTCATAAACAAGGTCCTTTTGTGCTATTAGATTTCTATATTAAAAAAAATAAACCGTTCTTGCTCTTTAATTATTTCAAACATGAGTGTTTAGATTGTAAACAAAGACAAAATCTTTTTAAGTGACACACTGTCATGAAAAACGCTTGTGATGATTTGCAATTGACATGACGTCACTTGTATTAATTTGTGATTAAACAAAGGCCAGTTAACTTGCGTGCGATAATTGGCCCCTTGGTGATGTCAAATGTCTCTCTTGGTCAACTCAGATCTTAAGCCTGTTTCCCTTGAGTGCTATTTGGTGTGTTTTTAACCAAATGAAAGTAAGTTTGACCCTGACTCTAGTTATAGCAACAGAAACACAAAGGGCCCTTGAGATGAATTTAGCCAAGTAAACAGTCCAGTAATGAGTTAGAGCTACTATAAGACAAGCTAGTGAGATGAAAACTCTAGAGAATAAAATATATATTATTATGGGTAGTTGATGGATAAATATGTTTGTATAACCAAATAACACAACTATAATACAGTAAAACTATCTTCGTTTATTTGAAATGCATTGTATTTGTAGTGATTGTTGGTCATAAAAAACATCACAGAAACCATAAAACCAATAACTACTACAACAGAAGCAAATACGACAAAAAGTAAATGGGTAAACAAACCAGTATATTTAGAGCTTTTCATCAATTTTAATGAGTTTAATGAAAGCTTCAAACACAACACACACAGCAAAATCCCCAGTGTTAATTTAACACTCTGAGTGTGGACACATACAGTATTGTTCAAAATAATAGCAGTACAATGTGACTAACCAGAATAATCAAGGTTTTTAGTATATTTTTTATTGCTACGTGGCAAACAAGTTACCAGTAGGTTAAGTAGATTGTCAGAAAACAAACAAGACCCAGCATTCATGATATGCACGCTCTTAAGGCTGTGCAATTGGGCAATTAGTTGAAAGGGGTGTGTTCAAAAAAATAGCAGTGTCTACCTTTGACTGTACAAACTCAAAACTATTTTGTACAAACATTTTTTTTTTCTGGGATTTAGCAATCCTGTGAATCACTAAACTAATATTTAGTTGTATGACCACAGTTTTTTAAAACTGCTTGACATCTGTGTGGCATGGAGTCAACCAACTTGTGGCACCTCTCAGCTGTTATTCCACTCCATGATTCTTTAACAACATTCCACAATTCATTCACATTTCTTGGTTTTGCTTCAGAAACAGCATTTTTGATATCACCCCACAAGTTCTCAATTGGATTAAGGTCTGGAGATTGGGCTGGCCACTCCATAACATTAATTTTGTGGGTTTGGAACCAAGACTTTGCCCGTTTACTAGTGTGTTTTGGGTCATTGTCTTGTTGAAACAACCATTTCAAGGGCATGTCCTCTTCAGCATAGGGCAACATGACCTCTTCAAGTATTTTAACATATGCAAACTGATCCATGATCCCTGGTATGCGATAAATAGGCCCAACACCATAGTAGGAGAAACATGCCCATATCATGATGCTTGCACCTCCATGCTTCACTGTCTTCACTGTGTACTGTGGCTTGAATTCAGAGTTTGGGGGTCGTCTCACAAACTGCCTGTGGCCCTTGGACCCAAAAAGAACAATTTTACTCTCATCAGTCCACAAAATGTTCCTCCATTTCTCTTTAGGCCAGTTGATGTGTTCATTGGCAAATTGTAACCTCTTCTGCACATGCCTTTTTTTAACAGAGGGACTTTGCGGGGGATTCTTGAAAATAGATTAGCTTCACACAGACGTCTTCTAACTGTCACAGTACTTACAGGTAACTCCAGACTGTCTTTGATCATCCTGGAGGTGATCATTGGCTGAGCCTTTGCCATTCTGGTTATTCTTCTATCCATTTTGATGGTTGTCTTCCGTTTTCTTCCACGTCTCTCTGGTTTTGCTCTCCATTTTAAGGCATTGGAGATCATTTTAGCTGAACAGCCTATCATTTTTTGCACCTCTTTATAGGTTTTCCCCTCTCTAATCAACTTTTTAATCAAAGTACGCTGTTCTTCTGAACAATGTCTTGAACGACCCATTTTCCTCAGCTTTCAAATGCATGTTCAACAAGTGTTGGCTTCATCCTTAAATAGGGGCCACCTGATTCACACCTGTTTCTTCACAAAATTGATGACCTCAGTGATTGAATGCCACACTGCTATTTTTTTGAACACACCCCTTTCAACTAATTCAACTAATTGCCCAATTGCACATCCTTAAGAGCGTGCATATCATGAATGCTGGGTCTCATTTGTTTTCTGAGAATCTACTGAACCTACTGGTAACTTGTTTGCCACGTAGCAATAAAAAAATATACGAAAAACCTTGATTATTCTGGTTAGTCACATTGTACTGCTATTATTTTGAACAATACTGTATAAACACTGAATCAGTGTTAAAAGTAACACTGAAGCAGAGTTAAAGTTAATGAGGTAATTAAGAAGTTAATTAAGTTATGATTGACCATTACTGAAGACACCTGATGTTAACAAGCAGAATCACCAACTGAGAAAATCACAATTTGTGTGTCACCATTATAGTAATCAGTGTTTTTGTTTTAGTTGCGCTCTTGCTTTGTAACTTTTTAATTTGTGTGTCAAGCCAAGGGCAAAATGGCAATAATTATTTTTTATTGTAATCATTGCTTGACCTTATTTACTGAACTCATTTACAGTTTTTCCTCTTCGTATTGATCATTATTGATTGTAACAGCTTTGATTCCACAAAGAAAGTCTGTATTTTCTATACATTTTATAAGTGTCTCTTGTGATTCTGTGATTCTGATTTTTTTTTATTTTATTAAAAAGTTTTAATTTTAGGCACACACAGATAACAAGAATCAGAATATGAATCTCAACAACAGTGACAAACAGCATATTCAGATAAACAGATGTACTACTAGATACTAAACATTCAAAAAAGTTAAAAAGACCATTCAGCTCATAATTTATCCATGCCGCAATGCATGATGGGAGCCATGGATGAGTTTTTATTGGCTACAACATGCTTTATTGATGGTAACCATTGTTGTGAAGATCTTGATGTTTGTGTCTAAACTAAAGAATTTTTTCTTTGTGAATTCTTTCTTTGTGAAACAACCTGAAGGCCCTCCGAGAGGCGGGTGGAAGAAGGGCCAAGACAGATGGATTTCCCGGTAGTGACTGGAACGGATATGGATAAAGGTTCTAGGATCACTAGAAGATGCAGGTGTGGGTGGGAGAAAGAGGCCACCTTCAGAGGGTTGCGGATCCACCAGGAAAGGAAGAAGTGTGTAGAGGGAGGCCAACAGCAACATTGCACTGCAACCGCAGGTCAGACAAGAGGAACCCAAGGCCAGGTCGCAAACCACAGTGCTGAGGGATCCACCGTTGCTGTAGAAAGGCAGGTGGAGGACACAGGAGGGCCCGTGATGGACGCCAATGCCTCTGAGAGTGGCACTGACGAAGACACACACAGAGCACAAAGCAACCCCAACAACTGCAAACAAAGCCATAGGACAGAGAGGAAAGAACCCGGAAGGAGGCAGATGGTCAAGTGGCCAAAAGCCAATGAAGTGGCGGTCCGGCAGAAGCTGGACAAGGACCTCAGCCTGATCCTGGAGCACTCATTGCATGGCCAGGTGGAGAATAAGCTGAACCGTATCGGAGACATCCTGTATGATGAATGCATAGGCATATTCAGAGTAACAGCTGGAAAGTGGAGAGCTTGCCCAGAGCAGAAGGGGAGGAGGGAGAGGGAGATCGGACAGTTGGTGGCAAGCAGAAGGCAAGCAGAGAGGAGAAGGAGGGCCTGAAACCACTGTGGGACAAGTTGAGGAAAGAGCTTGCCGGCCTACGGAGGGCAGAGCGCATCCGTAAGCGCAGAAGGCGGAAGGAGAAAGAGAGGAATAACTTCTTCAAAAATCCTTTCAAGCATGCCAGACTAACTATGCCTGCTAGAGGATAAGAGAAGCGGAAAACTGGAGATTACCAAGTCTGAGCTGGAGAACGAAGTCAACTCCGCTGGGATCTCCTGGGTATGTTCCTCGCCCAGCTCCACCAACCTCCCTCTTTGATGCTACCCTCCCCAAACTCAGCGAGGTGACAGAGGCGGTCCGGAAGGCAAGAACAGCCTCAGCCCCAGGCCCTAACGGGATACCATACAAGCTGTACAAGTACTGCCCGGGGGTCTTGAGGCACCTCTGGAATCTGCTGAGAGTGGCTTGGAGAAACCAAGTCATCCCGTCAGAGTGGCAGAGAGCTGTCACAGTTTTCATCCCAAAGGAGCAAAACTCCAGCACGATCGGCCAGTATAGGAGTATCGCCCTCCTGAATGTCGAAAGTAAGATCTTCTTCTCCATCCTGGCCAAGAGGTTGACCAGCTAACTCACAGGAAACGGGTACATTGACACCAGCTGCCAGAAGGCAGGTGTGCCAGGCTTCCCAGGGTGTGTGGAACACTCAGCAGTAATATGGGAGCAGATCCAAAGGGCGTGACCTGCACGTAGTATGGCTCGATCTTGCTAACGCATAAGGGTCAGTCCCCCACCAACTCATCGAGTTCGCCTTGGACTTCTTCCATGTCCCAGTCGGTATTAGAGCCCGGGTGGCCAAGTACTTCGGAGACCTCCAGATGTGCTGCACCCACCAGGACTTCACAACAGCCTGGCAACAGCTGGAAGTAGGCATTGCCATGTGATGCTCAATCTCGCCCATCCTGTTCTTCGCAGCCTTTGAGATCATTCTCATAGGGGCAAGGAAGATGGTCGGAGGAGTGAAACTGGCATCAGGACAAAGGCTACCAGCAGTTAGAGGTTATATGGACGATATCACCACCATTCTCCTGACAGCAGCATGCACAACAAGGCTGCTGAAGTGGATCGACGAGCTTGTGGGCTGGGCGAGGATGAAGATAAAACCCTCCAAGTCACGCAGTTTGTCGATCAAGAAAGGAGTCAGAAATGACAACACCATCTTTGTCGCAGGCTATGAGAATATCCCGTTGCTGAAAGGTCAACCTGTCCGTTGCCTGGGACGTACCTACACAGCAGAGCTCTCAGACAGGCAGATGGGGGAGATGGTGAGGAAGCACATCACAGATGGCCTGGCCAAGATCAACCAAAGCCAACTCCCCGGAAAGTACAAAGTTTGGTGTTATCAGGCAATACTGTACCAAAGGGTGATGTGGCCACTGGAGATGAGCGAAAACCCCTCATCAGTGGTAAACGAGATGGACGGGCTGGCAAACTCGTTCATCAGGAAGTGGCTGGGACTACCAAGATGCTTCTCGGAGGTAGGCCTCTTTGGGAGGAACACGCTTACAACTACCACTGCAATCAATCAGCAAGGGATAAAAGCAAGAGAAGGCTCGGCTGGTGCTGGAGCTGATGGAAACCACTGACCAGCTGGTGAGAGCAGCGGGCAACCAGATAAGAATGTGAAGAAAGTGGAAAGCCCAAGAAAAGGTCGACATGGCAATCGTTAGGCTAAAGCACCACGAGGTGGTCAGCAGAGTCCAGGAGGGTCGAGCAGGCCTTGGGAGGGGTGATATTCTCTTGTTGAAAGCCATGGTGGTGGCGGAAGTGGCAAGAACTGAGCATGAACGCCTTAACGCTAAAACGGTGTCCCAGGACCAGCAAGGACGTTGGACATCATGGGAAGGTCTCACAGACAGGTCCATGTCATGGTCCGACCTATTGAAGATACCCCAAGCTAGGCTCAGCTTCCTAATCAGAGCAGCCTATGACACCTTGCCTTGTCCCCGAAACCTCCACCAATGGTTTGGTGCCGAAGAGACATGTGCCCTTTGTAACACCAGCAATAGAAGCCTCCAGCACATCCTGTCGGGCTGCACGACAGCATTGTCCCAAGGCCGCTATAGGTGGCGACATGACCAAGTACTGTAGAAGCTGGCAGAGGTGTCAGAGTCATGCAGAAAGGAGGCGAATAGTAGACCTTCCACTTGAGGACGACATTCCATCCAGTTCGTGAGGGCTGGAGAGAGTGTCAGACCCTCCCGCCAGAGAGATACAGCAAGGATCCTCGCACCGGGAAGTGAGTGGACCATGAGGGTCGACTTGGGAAAGCAGCTCCAGTTCCCCAGGGAAATAGTGGAAACATCCCGGCCCGACCTCATCATGTGGTCAGAGGGTTGCAAGACCATCCTCGTTGTGGAACTCACTGTACCATGGGAGGGGGGGGGGGGTGGAGGCCGTGTATGAGTGGAAGCGAGCCAAGTACTCTGATCTGGCGGCAGAGTACAGGGAGGCAGGCTGGAAAGCCATTATCTGCCCTGTGGAAGTTGGATGTAGGGGCTTTGTAGGTTCCTCAACCACTCGCCTACTCCGCGGCATGGGATGCACAGGAGCAAGGCATCGGAAAGCCATGAAAGAGATGGCAGAGGAGGCAGAGAAAGGCAGCTTCTGTGGCTAAGGAGGAAGGAGAAGGGTTGGGGGGCAAACACCTAGGGCATCAGCGAAAACCAACACCTGTATCTTGATATGTAGAACTAACTTTTAAAAACATATCATATTATTGCAAAAATGCTGGATCATTTCATCCACCTAATTTGTGTACACAATAAAGAAACCTGAACTCAGGAATTCAGGTCACTCCATGACAATTAGTCCAAACCACAATCAAATCCATAAGATTGCATTGGCTCTGGTCTGTCTGTATGATATAACTCAGTTACAAAGGGTCAAGATCCCAACTTAAGCAAACACTGATCACTATAATGGCGACACACAAATTGTGATTTTTCTCAGTTGTTGATTCTGCTTGTTGACATCAGGTGTCTTTAATAATGGTCAATCATAACTCAATTAACTTCTTAATTATTTCATTACCTTCAACTCTGTTTCAGTGTTACTTTTAACACTGCTTCAGTGTTTATATGTGTCCACACTCAGAGTGTTAAATTAACACTGGGGATTTTGCTGTGCACCTCTCATATGACTGAAATTTTGTTTCACAACATAGGGTTATATTTTTCACCATGGTTTAAATATGTTTTGGTTTTCAGTGTGTCCGTATGTTGTTAAGAGGGAAACTTGATCAACTATAATTTCTCTGTTTTATCAACACAACTCGAAGAATCTTTCTGCACAGAATATTTCATTCACAAACTTTAAGCTAATTGTTTTCTACAATTTAGACAAATGGAGGCCACTTTTATTTATTCCATTCTTTCTGATGTTTTTTATTACCGTTTTCATTATTTGGTGCTTACAGAAAATTATATTTTCATACATTTGATTAAATCTCAAAACACCCTTCATTCTCCTATGTATGTAGGTGTTATGGCCATTTTAGACTGAATCTTGCCAATATTTTTTGTACCTAACATGCTTCTTCACTTCTTATTCAACTGGAGTGGCATATCTCTGAGTGGTTGTTTGATACAAATGTTGGCCATTCATTTTATTGGAGCATTTCAATCAACTTTGCTTTTGTGGATGGCACTTTGCAATATGCAAATCACTTAATTATCATAAATACATGGAAATTTATGGAGCTTTTATTATGACAAAATGATTTGAATTTGAATTGTGTAAATTTGAATTATTTGCAAGTGTAATCTAATAAAATAGAATTTTAGGTGGTAGTTTAAATAGTTTTTTTAAACGAATATTGAACATTTGAAATTTAACAAACTGAAATGTTTTTATGGCTGAATTTTATAGACATGTATTTTCAAACAGTTAGTTTTTTTGTTCTGAATTCTTATACTGCAAATATTCAGTTTAAAAAAATTCAGATTCAAGTTTTCAAGATGAAGAAATTCGGAACTTCAAATTCAGTTTTCTAAAATTCAATGTCAAAAATTCAAACTCAAAAATTCAGATCTTACAGAAAGTATGTCACAGGTCATCCACAGGGAAGAGTAGATGATCTCAGAAAAGTTTTCCAGCACGAACGTGGTGGTGTTTCAAGAGGTTGCCACTCTCTGACTCTGATCATGAATCGCCCAGGGGTAAGTGTTAGATTAGCTTTCTCAGCACGAGAAACATTTTGTCTAAGCGATCTCTGGTGTTTGTTAGTATATTTTGTATAAAATTTATTAGAACGCGACCGTGTCTACTAGGCCTAAGTTACACAGACAGGACGCAAGCGGCGCGACGCAACTCAGTGCTTGAAGCGACTGTTGCAAAGAGCTGGGACTAGGTCAGAAATATGATGGGGAATCCGTGTGCAGTTGGGGATTTCATGGGTCGCATCGCACAGTTCACGTCCGGTGTTGTGTAATATTCGGTTCCCATGAAAAACTGTTCCTGTGGGTGGAGTTTACATGAACATGCATTAGTTCCCTGATTAGTGCACGCTTCTCAAAACGCTACTTGGATTATTTTGAAAAGGTAACGAAATGTCTATCTTAACCCTTTCGAGTCGATTAACGCATATATGCGTTTTGGGTCATTTTCACCTGATAACCCCGAAAAGAACTTAAATTACACTCTCAGTTTTAATCGTACAGATAAGAGCAATACATCAATCGAATCTGTAAAGGGTCTAGTTTTTTTTGGATACAGACATAATAACAAAAAACCTTTGTGCACTTATAAAATAAAGATAACAAACAAGGTGCGCGTCTACAGTCTTTGTCTCCGCTGATCGTCATGTACAAACATTTCATTAAAATGAACTGTAACTCCGTGAATACTCAACGAAGAGACATGAGAGAGATATCTATAGAAAGCCTGGAATGTCTACTTTTAAACTAAACAAGTGCTGCCGAAAACAAATATTCTGAGATAAAGTAATCCATATGAAAACAACGCAATGTCTGTTTTTCATATCTCCGCTCATTATATCTAATGTGACCACGCCCCCGCGCTTAACGCGCTATTCAGATTCAAACTGAAGCGCGCGGCTTGAATACGCCCACACAGAAGAAAAAGCAGCCAGACTATTCTTCAAGTTTTTATTTTATTTTACTGTTTGCTTCGCGATGAGAGGACTAAGACATAATTCACCCCAAAAAGATGTGATGTGGTTGAGGATTTGAGAAATGGATTTCCTCAGAAAAAAGAATGAAGCACTTTATTCAGCAGAGATCATAAACATGAGTAAGTCTCTTTTTATTTATTTGTACTAGTTTTCACATAAAGTGTAAACATTTTACTAGTTAGACTTTTTCCAAATACTTTTTCCAAACTATAATTCCTGACTAAATGTATAATCAAGTGAAACATTATGAAGTTTCAATAACAATATACAATACTATACCATTCAAAAGCTTGATGTAAATAATATAAATGTGACAAATAGAGATAACTCTAACAAATGTAAAAACAATGCAGTTCTTTCGATTTATTCCCCCTAAAAAAACCTGAAAAATATTATCAGCTCTTTTCAACATTAATAATAATAATAATAATAATAATGATGATGATAATAAATGGGGTTTATTTGGTAGAAAATAAGATTGTTAAAAGGATTTCTGAAGGATTGTGTGACTAGAGAAAGGATGCCAAAAAATTTGAAAGTCAGCTTTGATTGTTCCTAATAAACTGTTTAACTGCTCCCTCAAATGGATATTAAATTATGTTGTGGGATAATTAAATATATTCTTAATAAACTACAAACATAAAATTATATACTTTTATTTTGTTCTCTTTCTTGTAAGTCCTCCCTCACAGTGGCACAGTTGAATGAGAGGCTCATTATGCAGCTCATTATGCAGGCCTTTGTCTTCTCAGGTGTAAATCACAATGATATTCATGATAGTTGACGCCTACTCGCATATGACTTTTACCAACAAAAAGTGTTTTAGAAAATTTAAATCAATATATTATTTTCTGTGAGTGAGTAAACAAGATGATTTTCACATCATTCAGAAAGAAAAATTCTAGGCTACAAGCTCCAGTTCTCAACTTTTCCGGCAACCAATTTTATGTATGTGTTTTATTGCCTTATGCAAGTGATTTAACATTTTTAGTTTTTCACTAACCATGCATAACATTTTTTTTCTCAAAAATACAATCATGTACATGCATGGGTTTCACATATTATTATAGCCCAGTTTATGCTGATTACAGTGATATTAGACTTTACCCATTTAGATATTTATAAGAAACTGAAAAAAGCACAAATGTCAGGGCATGACAAAACTTCTCAAGGCCCCAAAAATACCCTTAGACTCCAGAGGGTTAAGCACTGAAGCATTGTAACAGTATCAAAACAATGCAGTTCGTGTAATCGTCTGTAAGCTGATTTGCTTGCTTGATTGAAGGCACACAGAAAAACAATAAGCGAATAACCTATGCTAACCTTGGGATATATAGTTTCTTAATATTTTTTTTTTTTTTCATTATTTGTTTAGCTTTTTATACATTTCATTTGTGGGGCATTAATTGTTGTTTGAATAGTATGATTAGCTAAGTTAGGCTACTGGTGACTATTACTGCAGTGTATTCATGACAATGCTTGAAACAAATATATATGCCGTCTACTAAATATATTTATAGGCTAGCTATCCTGTGTCATTTATAAAAACACTAGCCAGTGTTTCTGTTACCTAAATAAATCACATACAAAGGCTACTGAAAACACTTTCTTGCAGTGAAAATGTCAATATTGTAATCAATCTAACTTCTAATTGGTTATATAAAACGGTGCATAAACCTTAAAGTAGTGTTCTGATGCAGTCTTCTTGGACATAGGTCAGCAGCTACTCCAAGAATATTATTTTTACATTTGGATAAGAAATCAAGTGTCTCATCATCACCAATGTTATAATATGGCTTTGATTTGCTTTTGTGATGTTTCCACATATATTGATCATCATGTAAAGTTCCTGTCTGTTTCAGACTGGACAAGAGAGCTGAAGTCACTGGTACAGTAGCTGATCATTGTATGAACTGGACATACATGGAGGCTGTTCTCATCCAGAGACAATAAATATCTCAGACACTCACCTAATTTTGCATTGCTTCATTCCATGCTTACTTTGACACAACTTTCCTTGTCTTTTCTATTTGTGTTAAATTCATAAAACAATTACTTCTGTACTTGTCATAGTAACATTTAATGAATGTAATATTTGTTTTCTACAATATTGTTTTTTGAGTATAATTTTAAGCAGTAAACATACTTAAAGATAACATGTTATTTGTTAACCTACATGCCATGTTACTATTAATACACATCAGAGAACTGTCAGCATTAAAGAGTGTTGTTAAATTATTGAAATATTAACTTTAATGAATCTCGGAGGATATTAATTTCGATAAGTGACAGGAGAACAAAGTTTGGCTGACAAAGAAACATTTGGGTTTCATTGTATGTAATAGTTGTAAAATGTGAAAAAAAAAATTGAATAAGATTTTCAAATGTTAAACATTATTTACACAATGGATCACTATTCACTATTCTTAGACATGACATGATGAGGTTGTTGTTCAGTGCCTATGGTCAAAGAACAGAGACAATGTATGCTTATGATATTCATAATTATTATATTTATTATTAGTAGTTCTTTCTCAGATTGTCTAAACCGTTTAGCTCTGTATTTGACTGTTAACTCAATGCAATAAAGAAAATTGTGTCCATTTTAAAAACTGTTTATTTAAATATAGAAATGAACTCACGTTTCAATGTTGCATGACTTTAAAATCTTAGTAATAGGATAAAATATGTGACAGAATAAATTTGCATTTATAATAATAAATACACTGATGGGACTGTGAAGGCTGGTAAAAGCATGACACAGGATACTCACACCGATTTTATTAAGACACAGATACACAGATATGTTTGTTTCAGGTTTTGTATACAAATTGTACTAGTCTCTCTCCAATGACAACTAGGTAGTCTAATCAAAGCGAACTATTATTAAAAAAAGCCCCACAAATGAAATATATAAAAAGCGAAATACACCAACAAGTAAAAATAAGGTAAGATAGGTTAAATTATCTTATTGGTTGTTTTTCTGTGTGCCGTAATCAATCAAGCAAAGCATGAAAGACATTTTATCATATTACACAAACTATCCATTGTTTTGTCACTGTTGCAGTTAATGCTAATTAACACTTAACATTGACACTTCCTTACCTGTTCAAAACAATCCATTAAATCAAATAGAGATTTGACGAGCGTGCACATTTTCAGTTCCATTCGTTTGCACGTTGTTTCAAGGACACGCCCACAATAAGGCAACTAATTAATATTCATGTTAACTCCACCCACGGGAACAGTTTTTCACGGAACCAAATATAACACACAACACCGGGCGATTCATGATCAGAGTCAGAGAGCGGCAACCTCTTGAACCACCACCACGTTAGCGCTGGAAAACTTCCGCAGTCCCCAATTGGCCAAAATGCTCTGTTCGACTTTTCTGAGATCATCTACTCTTCCCTGTGGATGACCTGTGACCTACTTTCTGTAAGTTTTGAATTTTTGAGTTTGAATTTTTGACATTGAATTTCAGAAAACTGAATTTTAAGTTCCAAATTTCTTCATCTTGAAAACTTGAATCTGATTTTTTTTTAAATGAATATTTGCAGTATAAGAATTCAGAACAAAAAAACTAAAGGTTTGAAAATACATGTCTATAAAATTCAGCCATAAAAACATTTCAATTTGTTAAATTTCAAATGTTCAATATTCGTTTAAAAAAATCAAATTAAGAACTATTTAAACTACCACCTAAAATTCAATTTTATTAGATTACACTTGCAAATAATTCAAATTTACACAATTCAAATTCTAATAATTTTGTCATAATAAAAGCTCCATAGAAATTCCTACACAGAAAAAAATCTGAATGAAATTAACTCTGCTGGGAGTACATGTGAGACCACACTCAAAAGGGTGAAAGTGTTAAAATAGGAGTGTTAAATTAACACTGAAGCTAACTGCCTGTAGATTATAAGGCACATTTTATTTTCTAATCTATAGATTTTACAAAAACCGCATGCTGACTGTCAGTATCTATACTGCAACAGGTTGTTAACTAGTAGTCAGCTGACTTTCTGTAGATTTTGTTACCATCCTCTAAGTTGTCTACCAACTACTCAAAATCAACCTGTCAGTTGAAAGTCTACAGCCAAGTCAATGTATGATCAAGGACATTTTATATCATCCTTACTTAAGGGTCTCAAATGCATCAAATGAATAATTATTTAACCATATGGGGTTTTAATAACAAAGTTCGAGAGGAGCACGATCAGATAATCATCCAATTTGGCACAGGTGCATCTCATTTAGCTAATCATCTTATAGAACACAAGCACATATATCCAGTCTTCCTACCTCCTGTCCCACGACAGTTTATCAGCATCCCTCCTCCACCACAACTCCTCACTTCTAATCTATTTATCCCAAATTAGGGATTTAGGGATCAAATTAGGGGGAGTTATTTTGGTTCAGGCTATGATCCGGACCTGGACCCCTCCCCCAGGACAGCATGCCAAAATATGCCTACTATTCGCCTTCAGATTAGATGTAAGGGTGAACTCGTGAATTAATTTTTATCAAGATCACTAGTTTATTATCTGTTGATAGTCAACTAAACATTGATTGTGCATCTGTTGCTTGTCAACGAGTCCAACGTTTACGTTCAGAAGATCATTAGTAGACATTCTTAACTAAGCATTTGTAGATATATTTTAGGACTACCCAATTAAAGTGAAAAACAGTTGATAACAGTTGAAAGTCTATAAGCTATCAACAGAAATCATACAGCCACCCATTAATTATATGCAAGATATTTACCGCTTAAAATGAGAAGTAAATACCAGACTAAGAACTACAATAGAACCAACACTACAGACAGGATATTAGAGAAAGTGGTTTTATTAACAATATATTTATACAGACCCATTGCTCAGTAGGGTTTTAGATCTGAAGTCAGATTATGTTGTATCAAACTTTACTTGATTTAACATTACATAAAACAAAAACAAAACAAAATAAAATAAACATGTGCACAGGCAGCACTACAAATAATCAAACAAGTCTCTACCATGTCATCGTAGGAGCAAAGCATCTTGAACTTTAAATTAGGAAAAATAAAACCTATTCACTTAATCTACTCAAATTTAGCTAACATCCTGTTTCCTACATGTAATCTTTTTTTTTCTTTTGCAGAAAAGGGGATGAGCTGTCTGTTATTGTTTAATATTATTCAGTCATCAGCACTAGTACACAGCAAAAAATCCAGAGTGAAATTAACTCTGCTGGGAGTACATGTGAGACCACACTCAAGAGTGTGAAAGTGTTAAAATAGGAGTGTAAAATTAACACTGAAGCAGAGTTAAAGTTAATGAGATAATTAAGTAATAAATTGAGTGATGATTGACCATTATTGACGAGACCTGATGTTAAAGGGACACTAAGTAGGAATTACTCCCATCTAGTGGTGAAATTGTATTTTGCATTCAAACTAATTTTGCTCTCCAGCGCCTTGCTTTTTCAAATGCGCGTTGCATCTACGGTAGGCGATATGTACCAAAAAGCTTTGACGGGATGTCTTCTAATAGCACTTCGTCAAGTTTTTCTTCAGGTGAACAGGTGTGTTATTTCAAACAAACTGCAACATGACAACTAACAAACGAATGTTACAGTATGAATTACTGACTGTGGAAAACATGAAATATTGTAATTAGTAGTTATGTCTTCTTTATTCGTTATATTTTCTGAATTATATGCATTGTTAGATATAAAAAAAATATTATAATATAGATTGTAACACTGACTTACCTGTCGAGAAGAAAACTGGCCACTTCAGCGTCTCTTTTGAAATCTTTATCAAGCATTAGCTCTTTCCACCTAGAAAAAGCTTCCCCGACATTAACTCTTGTTTTCTGTAATCTACGGTCACGTTTCCTTTTACGTTCTATTTTTGACTATTTTGGCGACGATGTTTTCTTCTCCTGTGGCGCGGCATATGTATGGTCCATAATAAGAATGCAATCCAGACTTTTAAACTTGCCGGTGCAGTTTCAAGCCCCTCTCACTGCTCTGCACCTGCGTTTCTGGCTCTGACCGAAAACGCGCTGTGGAAACGCGTTGGCTTAGTACTTTTTGTCCCTCTCTGCTATTATAGTTTTGCAAGATGGCGGAACTACATGGAAGCCTCCGTCGACCTACCCGTCCCATGTATATAAAGATAATAAATTCTTCATTTACAAGGATTAGTTTAAACATTGGCATAGGTATTTGTACACCATTGAGGGCATATTTATGAATAAAAATATTGATTTTAGATAATGAAATACCTAAAAAGTTACTTATTGTCCCTTTAACATGCAGAATCAACAAAGATGAAAATCGCTATGTTTATGTCACCATGTCACATGTACTCCCAGCAGAGTTAATTTCACTCAGATTATTTTGCTGTGTGGTACATAATGCATGTTAAATAAATCCAGTCTTAATTATACCTTATTACATTAGCAGTCTTGTGGCATGAACTCACATGTATTTAACATTTTTGTTTGTTTTTAAAGGAAGTTATAACAACAATTAGTCTTACAGAATAATTAACTCAAATGATATATAGGGAATTTGAATAATTAATCAGGAATATGATTCATTTATATCTCAGATGACAGTTACATTAAATTTGATTGATTATGAAAAATAGCTCAATTGCCTATACCAATAAATAATCACAGGGCACTGTAATTTACTCATTAATATGTCAATATTCCATTCTCCATATTAATTGTTGTGATATGCCTTACTGTAAATTACTGCAAATCAAACAGTGGTTTGTCCAGCAAACCAGACTGACCTATCAATTTCCAATAAAGTTATCACTTATTATAATTCAAGGAAAAATATTCTCTGGCCATGAAAACATTATCCTATCCTTATGATAAATTTAGTTTCTAAATTTAAAGCTTGTAGCTAAAGATCAGACATCTCAGTGACTCGTAATGTAAGTGGGGTGGAGTCCAAGCCAATCGTCAGTATATGGGTTTTTAATAAATTAACTAGTAATACATCAAACTACAAATCACACAGAGTAAATATGCGTACAACACTACAAACAGTAAGCTTTATACAAGACATAACGGAATCCAAATAAAAGAGAGAGAGAGAGAGAGAGAGAGAGAGAGAGAGAGAGAGAGAGAGAGAATAGAATGAGATCACATAAGGAGCTCAGGTATGGAAATCATAGTGAGTAACTTTTGGAAGCCAACAACAATCAGATCATAGCAACACTTTAAAGCAGCATTTAAATCTCCATAGAAAACTTGCGCGGTATTTGAAAGGTTCAACAAACAATGTTCCAGAATTCGTCTTCCTTGTGTGGAGAGGCGAATAGTTGAAAAAACTTAGTAAAGAAAAGAAAAGAAACAACAAAAACGAAAGCTTCCAAAGGAACCATTACAATGGCTTTTTCTCTCAGCCCCTGTGCTGAGGGGGGGCTTGCGCTCTTCGGAAGCAACGTTGGTCGCACAGGAGAGCAGCGTGTCCGAGGACCAAGAACGAGAAGAAGAGAGGAAGAGCGGGCGGATCTTGTTCGGTCGATTCTTATAGCTTGAAATGGTTCACGCCCCTTTTCGAGGGAACATCCAATGAATGTCCGCGATCTGCAGCGGAGGGAAAAGTTCCTGTGTCTCTGTGGAGACAACCCCCTGATGATTTATGGCTTCTCCGAGTTCATCGGGGAGTTCTAGCAAGTTTGTAATTCCAGATTAAAATACATTTTTCATTACTTTGCTCTAGATAAATTGGGTCGGTCACAACATGATGATTCGAAGAACACCAAACAGTACATATATATATAACAGATAGAAACACGAAGGTACCTTTAAATGCAGATGTGGCGAGTGGGGCGGGGCCGAGAGGCGTGGGAACGAGGAGTGGGGCTCAGGTGTAGCTCATCTCCAATCACTACACCTGGCCTCACTCCTCGTTCCCACGCCTCTCGGCCCTGCCCCACTCGCCACAGCAGAATTACACACATTAAAGATTAACACACACTGCTAAAATTGCAGATAGTCCCAATTTATATGGGAAACATCTAATGTACCAAAAAGAAATACGTAATACATTAAGAAAACATAAAAACAAAAAGGTAAGTTTAGAATGCATAAGGAAAGGAAACCAGTGATTTGGCTTCTCTCCTGTCCTGTTGTCCAGGGTGGTCATAAAGTTTTACGACCTGCAGGGGTGGGGGTTGCAGAAACATGGCTCTCTTTGAGAAAGTTAAAGTGAGGAGAGACATTTCCTAAAGTATAAGCTAGCAACTTATACTCTTCACATAACAAGGATTAACCATTTTATGCAATCCATAAACATATTTAAAATACATATTATTAATAACGATGAAAGTAAGGGACTTATACGAAAGGTTTCATTTGTGTTCAGGAATGTGGTTGGTTTAGTGTCTCCTTTGAGGCTCGCCCACGTGACGTAAATAACTGTCACTCAAGGCAGGATGTGGCCGACTTCAGGGCGGCCAAAATGGTGAATTAGGTAAACAACAAAGGTCCTTGTTTACTCACGTTGTGGTCTTTTGAGTTCCGAATGTGTTAAGTGTCAGGATTCACGGTAACACTTTATTTTGATAGTCCACTTTAGACACTCTACTAACAGTAAGTAACTTTGCAACTACATGTCAACTAGCAGTTAGCAGAGTATTAGTAGACTGTCTGCTTAATATCTTCTAACACTTTCTTTGTCAACTTATTGTCAACTTATACTAAGCCTAAACCTACCCCTAACACTAACCCTAAACCTACCCTAACAGTCTACTCTGAGAGTTAGTAGACATGTAGTTGACATGTAGTTACAAAGTTACTTATAGCCAGTAGAATGTCTAAAGTGGACTATCGAAATAAAGTGTAACCGGATTCACTAGTATGGAACAGATGGCTGAAATACCATCAGCTCATTAGTGTTACATCTCCCCCTTTTCCGTCGGATGAAGTCCCTGTCTGGACATCATCGGACGGCAAACATCACTATGGGCAGATGAAAGGTGGATCATGACGGCAGGTGGTTCAAGATGGCAGGTGGTTCCTGGAGCTGAGGATTCAGCTTGGTGAGGTTCGGTGTTGTCTTTGACTTGGCACCCCCTTTCCAGGGATTCCATCGGAGACCTCCAGCCACAGTTGTCAGGAGTTTGGCTGTAGAGGTTTGCATCTCGTTGAGTATCCTGTATAGGATGAAGGTCACGCCAAGAGTCAGGGCGGGACCAATGACGGTGGAGATGCACCGTGAAGTGTCGGGAGCAGTCCAGACTCGGACCGCAGATGACGGGTTCAGAACGGGCTGTCGAGGCTGTGCTTGGAGGGCTGTGTCGACAGGAGTAATGTCAATGTGTTGGGTGGTACCTTTCAGTGCTTGGTCAAGCAGGTTGGCACGGGTGGCAGTGTCATGCTGGTCGTAGGTTAGCGTAGCTGAGCGCACAGGAGTGTTGACGAGCCATCTGTTACCCGCAATCTCTGCTTGCGTTTCTGTGACTTGTGTACGAGGCTTGGTTTCGGCAGGGCAGCGCGTATCGCTGACCCAGGGTTGCAGCTCGCAGAGATAATGAATGTCTTTGGACAAAGCACACATGTGCATGTTTGGGGCCAGGTACAGCTGTATTCGCTGTCGTGGTAGGCCACGACATTTGGAATGTGTGTTTTGGTGTGGGTGTTGCTTTTCCACATCCTGACACTGACAATGTCTTTAGGTCTGTAGACTTGGCTTGACTCGCTGATGGGTTGGTTCAGGAGCACATTCACTTCTCTCTGTTTGGGGTTGACGTGCCGTAGGAAGGCGCTATCCAGAGAGTTGGCCAGGTGCATTCGTAGCAGGTCAGCTGGCATGGCGATGCCGTAAGACAGCACAGTTAACACAAGGCTTAAGGGTGTCATGTATGGTGGGGTTTTACTCGTGGTTAGGCTGTCATTGGAGGAGCTAACCTCCCACAGCATGTCTGTTGTTAATGCTGTAAACAGCTGAGTCTGGGTAAAGTCCTTCTGGAAGATAGTAAACAGTGGTTTCAAGGAGTTTACGGTCTGGTTCGCTGCATTGACACTGGACATAACAATGTTAAACATTCTGGCGGCAGCAGCGGCTCTAAGCAAAGCTCCAGGGAACTGTTTGGAGCGGTGGTGGTGTCCACTTAACTCCATTTGTGTAACAGTCACTTTCTCATGTTGGCTGAACATGTGTTTGACATCGGCCTCAGTGTGAGTGAGGAAGTCCTCTCTCCATCGGAACCTTGTACAGCTGTATTCGGTTACAGTGCTTGGGTATTGTGCCCTGTCATCGGTAGTCAGGAGTCTCAGCGGTTTTCTCGGTGGCAGCTGTCCTCTCTTTGGCTGACAGCACGGCAAACCACAGCAGCATCCTGGTTCAGATAATAGGGAGAGAGAGAGAGAGAAAGGGGAGAAAGAAACAAATGAGGGCTGTCTTTGGTTGGACAGGGCAGCCCCTTTGCTTAGTGGGCGGCGACTGGGTTTAGCTCGCCCTCGCCCATGTTTTGCCACATCTTGCTGCTGGCATGACACTTGCTTCAGTGTTTTGTCAGTGGCTCTGGTGCTGCGTGGTGCAGCACATGCTGCGTCATGGAAATATATTGGCATTATCCCCCTTTTGCTCCGTGGCATTACAAGCCCTGGCATTGTGATGTCAGACGGTGCACAACCCACAATATTGTTCTGTGCACGCAGCATGGTTTGTGTATCATGCAGTGGTCTGGGGCTTTGGTTGTCAGTGACTGTAGACTGGTTGCCAGGGTGGATGGAGGGGTCTGAGAGGTGGTAAAGCAAAGTCATTATCGAGTTTTCAGAAGCACGCATGTCCGCTATGTTGGTCTGTGTAGACAACGGAGCCAGCGTAAGTGATTCTGAGGTAGGCAGTTTAGCTAGTAAAGTTCTTATGCTGTGTGTAATCACTTCAACCTTGAATGTGGGTGGGTGGGTTGGGAGTGACCACAGAATGTTGTTTAGTGTGCCAGTTTTGGCAAGGGTGTCAGTGTGATCTTTAAAGTCCTTGTCTAGACTTGGTAACTTCGAGTGTCCTTTTACCTTCTTCCAGTACACGATCACATTGTGTGTTTTTGTGATGTTATCACATTGCTGGAACAGGTGTTGGTGTTTGACATGCTTGTTGTTTGCAAGTGTGAGTCCGAGTTCCACACATTCAGGTGAGGATTGAAAGAAACCCAGCATGTGGTGTAAGGTTTGACCACATTGCAGGTTGAGCCGAACAGCGACCCCTTTGGTGTAAGCTGCTACCACCGTACGCTGTTTGTTGACTGAGGTACAGAGGCTTGAACTTGGGCCTGTCGTTAGGGCGTTGTACTCATGACTGGCTGCTGGGGTTCCCGTGACCTCTGTGACCTGACCTTCTGGCTCTGTGGGAGTTCCCGTGACCTCTGCGACCTGACAGTCTGGCTCTAGCAACCTGTGTGGCTGGAGAGAAAAAGGTTCTCGCACTTGAGCAAAGTCTTTTAGCTGTTTGAAGTTCAGAAAAGGGTCAAAGTGTTCTAGCAGGTCTTTGTCGATGAGCAATGTATGAGTGTTCATTGGTGGGACATACATGGGATGTATTATACTCATCGGAACGATTGTCAGGTGAATGGAAACAACCTGTTCAAACTGGATGTCATCCTGTCTGTACACCTGTACATTCAGTTCATAAGTTTGAGGTGTAAGAGTTCGATCTTGTCTCTTAGCTTCAAATTGGAGTCTTTTGAAAAGGTGAGATGAGATCACCGTCAGGTTTAATCCTGTGTCGATCAGGTCTTCCCTGTTGACTCCTTTTCGGCCCACCCCCTTTTTGACAAGGCTGCCCAGGAATGTTGGCATCAGGACAGGTGTGATGATCGGTGGGTGGTAAGGACCAGTCTTGTGTAGCTCGCTGCGAAGGCAGGTAGTCAAAACAGCATTCTCTGGTACCTTGTGTTTGTGGTACCTGGTGTGAGGACCCGTGCTGTCTCGTTCAGGGTGTGCAGCTGTCAGCTGTGGAGCTTGGGTGATGCGGTCACCTTGTGCTGTGACAGATGGCTCTGTGGTCTGTATATGACGGGCAGTGTTCTGGGTGCTTGGCTCATCTTCCTTGTGAGTTTTCATGTGAAGAAGCACTTTCAGCACCCTCAGGATCTCTGCTGTCTCAGACGTGGCTGCACTGTGTTGCCCTCTGCTGGCTTGGAATGGTATTGACTCTCTGTAAAAATGTCTGTGACTGTGGTGTTGTAGAGCGCCATCTAGGGTTAACTCCAAGCAGTGCTCAGAGACGGAGACTTTGGGGTTTTCACAAATAGTCTTTTGCTTGGTGCAAGCTTTGTGGGCTAAGTTCCGTAACTCTTGTGTAGTCCTGTTACGTGGACACGCTGGGACTCTGAGATGAAAACTCCAACTGGCATGTAGGTTTAGGAGGAACAGAGTTTGTAAGTTGACATCCTGTTCCATACCTGGTTCGTTGCATGCTCCGACGTAGGCTTTTCGTAGCTGACTACAGAAAGTTTGTGGGTTTTCAAATCGGCCCTGTTTGAGGTCCATAGCAATAAGGAGCCCATGGTCTGAGTTTGGATCAGAGAATTTAAGAATCAAAGTCTGTAGCAGTTGCTGGTAGTACGCTTTGACAGTCTCTGGTTGACGATCCAGAAAGCAATGCACATCACGGCTGGACGTGATTTTTAACAGGTACAATGTGTTCACATCTGTCACGTTAGCGACAGTTTGCAAATGAAAGTCAATGGCTTGTAAAGAAGCATGAACGTCATGTCCTCCTGCAGGATCTGGATTGAATGTAGAGATGCTTCTGGCTAGCTTGTGAAGTTCTCTGTGAGCAGTGCAGGATTTAGTGACATGCGTTCTCTGGAAGGGTTCTCTTCCCTCCGTTGTTGACAGATGTTCTTGTATGCTGGCTGGTGATTTCCTTAGAAGTGATCTTACACCCCCTTTTCAGCTCTGGGTTCTTGGCTGAAAGGGTTGGAGTGGCGGGCCGGGAGAAACTTTGTGGTGTGCATTTCTCCGATCCAGCCACTCTGTAATCTGTGAGATTGTCTCAGTTCTGTGTGAACAGTGTCAAGTTCATCTTGGAGCTTGTCTCTCTGCAGAGTAAGCTTGTTGAATTTAGCTCGGGCTGCTTGCAAGTGTGTTTTGCAGGCCCAGGTTTTATAGTCTCTTTCTTTCAGTTCAGTCTCTGCTCTTTTTAGGAGAGTGTCACCTTGCTGGAGTTTTTTGGTGAGTTCTTTTCTAGCTTCTCTCTCCAGCTGTTCTTTTTGATCTGTGTTGAGGCGAAGATCTTGCAGGGCATTGTGAAGTCTTTCAACTCCTTTCTGTAGTTCTGGATCTGTGTCGTCCTCTTTCTCGCACTGGTTCTGGGTCTCGAGGAGGAGCTGATCAAGATGGCTCTGGGTTGGGGCCTGGTCCTTCCAGGCCTCCTCCGCGATGTTGCTCCGTTCACTGAGCCATGCCTGGGCGACGAGAATGTGAACTAGGCTTCCGAAGATCCTGGTGAGTTCTCTCTATTAGTCGCTTTTGGTTGGATCTTGTGCCATCAGTTCATCTAGCTCGGTGTCTAGTTGCTCTGGGTGCTGCAGGTTACTGGCGTCCTTGGGCAGGAAGGGGTTTCGTCACTGCTTTCAACCATGTCGAGAGGTGGCCCCTGTAGACTGCTGGACTGGATGCCTGGAACATCCTGATTCTCTGTCGGTGAGAGAAGCACAGCACACACACACACAAAGACCAATGCAAGTTCGTTCTGCATTTAATGAGCTATATTCATACGGGCTGTGCCGTTTATGAGAATTTTGGGGCTAACTGATGCAAACAGTCAGACAGTTAAGTAGCCAATTAACTGGGGTCAACGAAGGACCTGAAATGGAGATTTGACAGGCAGTAGCCTAGCGGGTCGTGGGATGACACCGGCTGCTGGTTACTCTATGATTTAACTTCGTGTTGGTGGCTCACAGGTTACTGTCTCTATGTGAAATGAAAGAAACAAATCACAACAGAACAGAGGGTAGAAAAAGATCAAAGTGAAACAACACTTGAAATGAGATAAAAACAATAGAAACATTATGTGTTAGTGAGAATGAGGAGGCCTAAGCCTACTGCTAGAGGTGAGTGGGCTATCTGGGTAGGAAACCTAGAGATATGGTGTGGCTTAAAGAAGCAGAAGGGTCAAACACTTAAAATATATCCGGGGGAATATCTAATATTCTGTGGCTTATAATAAGTGGATGGGTTTTATCACATTGGGTTCACCTGGGTGAATTGAAGTCATTCAGGTGGAAACCAGTGGCTTGGTCAACCTCTCCGGCGCTCCCCAAACACTCAACCGCAGTGTCTCCGGTCCTCCGTTACTCTGGCAACAAACAGCTTGTGACTTTAGTACAACCTTTGGAGAGCCAAATTACTGATGTTTTATGCGTGCCACTAACGAACAGACACAAGAGGAACCGAGTTTCACTCGCAGCCAGTCGGTAACACCGGTCGGGCAGCCTTGCTCACTGGAAACCTGAGATGACTGTCCAATCACCGAGGGAGTTCTACAATCAAATACACAAAGGATGAACAAAGGAAACTTAAAGTTAATTAAGGTTTGGTTTGTTTAACATCAATTGAGTAACTATATATGTAGAGAGGAAAGGTAACAGCTTTACCTAATAATAATAATAAAACAAAACAAAGGAATTATGATAATAATGGTAATTATCAAAATAACCTAAGTCAAAAGAGAGAAGAAAAATAATAAACATCAAATTAAAAGACAGGAATGAAACAAGGGAGAAGGAGTAGGTGCTGGTTTTCACCACAGGGGGGGGGGAGTACTGCTTCTCTGTCTTTAACCTGCTGAGCAGAAAACTTAATTCAAATTAAAATTCAAAACTGGTTTAAATCAAAATTTTAAATAAGCATGTATGAATTAAAAGGAAAATCTGAATAATATCCTATAATAACCCATAATAGCTTGTAAGTTATCATTAATGATCATGAAATTAATCAAACGGTGAGATTAATCAAAAAAGGTAAAAGTGGACATGCAATTCAAAACAGAATGGAAAAGACAGAGGTCTGTTAGTCGATTTAACAGGAGACTGCCACAAGATGGCCTACCTTCTAAGTGGGTCAAACCGTAGTTGACCTGACACATCTAGATTTCCACTATTAACAATTACATTTTAATTCAAATCATGCTTGAACCAAACTCAAAGTAAATGTAAACAGTCAAAGGCAGGGAACATTCTTTTGTTTCCCTGTAATAATATTCGCACGGGCAAAGCTGTAAATGCAAATAATTATCGAGAATTTAGACATCTAATTCAAATACATCACAGGGGATTATAAATTAAGCAATCAGAGCGCATTATCTGAAACGGCCACAGGATGGCAGCATTGCACTCATGTAAGCTGGAATCAGAAAGCAGGGCGTACCCTGAAATTTCTAAACCACGCGTTCCCTCTGGTGTTTAGATAGCGGAATTACAATTTCAATATGACTTATCTGATCGTTTGTCAGGCTGATTTTCTGCATCAAAAAATCACAAGTAACAAACCAAAGGTTTTAATCTCTGAGGTGCTATATTAACATAGGGTGAAGGAAGGATCAGTTCACTTCCAAAACAAAAAATGTAACAAAAACAGGAATTTTCCAACTGTTGACTCCAATAAACATTTATCAAAATAGCACTTATGATTTAAATGTTTTAGGTTTAAAAATAGGGTAGCTAAGCCAATTTTAGACCAGGAGTTTTTATCATTTATTTTTTTGACTATCATGTGGTTTACCACGAATTCAATAACGATATGTAATAAGCAAGGCCTTTTTAACTGAATCAGAGGAACATCGCTCATGTTCAGATTTACATGTTGCAACTAATAAAAGATTTATTTATCTTTTAATTATTCATATTAAAATGTTCTCACTGTAAAAAGATTTTGGTCTTTCTTAACAGGATACTTTTAACTGTCACATACCTGGTCTCATTTAGTGTGTCTTTGCCCCTGTGACCCAGTTTCTGTCTTCCGTGTTTGGTTTGATTAGTTCCCAGGTGTGTCTATTCTATTCCTCATGTGTTCCATGTCCCTGTTAATTTAGTGATTCCATCCACCTGTGTTTCCCCATTATCTTTTGTACATAAGCCCTGTCCTTTCAGTTCTGTGTTGTCGGGTCTACTTGCTACTTACTAACTCACTCACTTCCGTGTGTCTATCGCTGTGCTCCATGAGTTGAATATATTAAAAGCCTTATTTCGTTTATCCTCGGCTCCGTGTTTCTTCCGGCAGCGTAAACCGTGACAGAAGACCCGACCTGAAAAAGAAAGTAGAAAACTGGGTGTTTTTCCCTCCGTTTTGTTTTTGTTTTTTTCACAGTCTTTTTGTTTCGTAGTGTTGATGGATCCCCTCTCTAGCCCCGGATTCCTCCTCCTCATGCTGGAGCAGGAAGGACGTTCTCTCGAGGACCACACCAGACGGTTCCTTCTGTTAGCTAATGCCACCAGCTACCCGGACGATGCGCTCTGCGCCTTCTACAACGCCAGCCTGAACTCCAAGTGCAGAGCGTTGTCGCCCGAAGATGGTCCTCGGGAGGATTTCGCTGCATTCGTGGAGTGGACTCTGGCGAGAAATGGTTCACCTCTCACCGTCTGCCCCATAGAGGACCTCGCCAGCCCCACTCCCGACCCAGAGACCAGCCAGCCACCATCACGCCGCACGGAGCCAGAGCCCACCGCAGCCGCAGAGCCTGAGCCATCCACTGACAGGGAACAGGATCTCGAGAGCGCGACTGACCAGGTGTGTGAGCCGGCAACACCGTGCATCGTGGGAGTCCTAGTGGAGATCGAGGGCGTGGAGGAAAGCCCTGCCCACACTCCTGCGACTGAGGGTGAGCTGTATGCAGTCTCTGAAGATCATATGGAGCAACTTCAGGATCTGATGGACTGGTCTATGGAGGTAATCCCTAATATTCCTGTTTCTCCGCTGGTTCCGTCCAGTCCTGACTCCCCTGTTTGCCCTCTCAGTCTCCCACTCCTCCCTCCTCCAGTCATTTCCTCTGCTCCATTTCCGCTGGTTCCATCCAGCTATGTATTTTCTGTTTCTCCGCTGGTTCCGCCCAGCCCTGAATCTTCTGTTTCTCCGCTGGTTCTGCCCAGATCTGAATCTTCTGTGTCTCCGCTGGTTCCGCCCAGCCCTGAATCTTCTGTGTCTCCGCTGGTTCCGCCCAGCCCTGAATCTTCTGTGTCTCCGCTGGTTCCGCCCAGCCCTGAATCTTCTGTGTGTCCGCTGGTTCCGCCCAGCCCTGAATCTTCTGTGTGTCCGCTGGTTCCGCCCAGCTCTGAATCTTCTGTGTCTCCTCTGGTTCCGCCCAGATCTGAATCTTCAGTGTGTCCGCTGGTTCCGCCCAGCTCTGAATCTTCTGTATCTCCTGTGTTCCCTCCCGGCCTCCCTCTCCCACCTCCTCCAGGACCTGCTGGTCCCTCTGCTCCACTTTCGCTGGTTCTGTCCGGCCCTGATCCTCCTGTCCTTCCTCCCATCCTTCTCCTCTCTCCTCCTCCTAGACCAGCCAGTTCCTCGCCATCCCTGCTGGTGCCAGTCAGTCCCACAGCTCACCCTCAGTCCGCGCCATCGGGGCACGATGGTTCGCCACTGGACTGCCAGTCTCCAGCTCTGCCTTGGCGAGTTAAGGCCCTATCTCCGCCTCCAGCCTCCGAGCCCTGGACTCCTCCTCGGTCCTTCGACCCAGCGGCTCCGCCTTGGCTCTTAGCTCCCTCGTCTCCACCGTGGCCTGTCATCCCACCTGCTCCACCGGGCTCCCTCGTCCCTCCGGCTCCACCTTGGTCAGTCGTCGACCATCCGCCGCCTCGGGACTCCACTCCTCTGGTTCCACCTTGTCACTCCCTCTGGCTCTGTCAGGCTCCTCCTTCCCTCCGGTTCCACCTCCATCCTCGGTCGCTCCGGCTCCACAGCGGTCTGCCAGGACCCTGCCTCCGCCTTGGTCGCCTGAGCCTTCTGCTCCACCTAGGCCCTCCGGATCCTCGACGTCCCCCTGGCTCTGCGGCTGTGCTGCTCCATCTTGGGCTCCTCACCCACCGGTGCAGTCTCCGCCTGTCGGCCCCCTGGTGTCGTCGACCCCACCTTCACCATGGCTCCTCCCGCCGTTGACTCCACCTTGGATCTCCGTCCTGGCTGGTCTCTGGTGGACCATCTGGCTCCTCCTGCTCCTGTCTCCTCCCTGGCTCCTCCCTCCGTCGTCTCCTCCCTGGCTCCTCCTTCCGTGGTCCCCTTCTGCTGGCCCCCTCCTGGGAGTCTGTCCTCCACTGGTACCTCCTCCCAAGTTCCCACCCACGCCTCCCTCGGTTGTTTCTACGGTGCGAGGACGCACCTACCGGGAGGGGGGAGTACTGTCACATACCGGGTCTCATTAAGTGAGTCTTTGCCCCTGTGAACCAGTTTCTGTCTTCCGTGTTTGGTTTGATTAGTTCCCAGGTGTGTCTATTCTATTCCTCATGTGTTCCATGTCCCTGTTAATTTAGTGATTCCATCCACCTGTGTTTCCCCGTTATCTTTTGTACATAAGCCCTGTCCTTTCAGTTCTGTGTTGTCGGGTCTACTTGCTACTTACTAACTCACTCACTTACGTGTGTCTATCGCTGTGCTCCATGAGTTGAATATATTAAAAGCCTTATTTCGTTTATCCTCGGCTCCGTGTTTCTTCCGGCAGCGTAAACCGTGACATTAACATTATACTACAGTTTACTTTCATTAAAAATAACAGTGACTATACTGTTAAGTTTCTACAAATATCTAGCGCACTGACTGACCAGCTTTTTGCCTCAGTCAGTTGAGTGAGTTCGCGTCTTGCGACTTATCTCACAAGTAACGTTACATAATTTAATAGCGCACATGCAGAAATTATTAAAAACCATATACACAGATTGATTGCTCACAAAACGAAGTTTGAAATGGCCGCGTTATCCTCCACCATAATGTAACAACAATGAGTCTTACAGAATAATTAACTCAAATGATATATAGGGAATTTGAATAATTAATCAGGAATATGATTAATTTATATCTCAGATGACAGTTACATTAAATTTGATTGATTATGAAAAATAGCTCAATTGCTTATACCAATAAATAATCACAGGGCACTGTAATTTACTCATTAATATGTCAATATTCCATTCTACATATCAATTGTTGTGATATGCCTTACTGTAAATTACTGCAAATCAAATCAGATTGACCTATCAATTTCCAATAAAGTTATCACTTATTATAATTCAAGGAAAAATATTCTCTGGCCATGAAAACATTATCCTATCCTTATGATAAATTTAGTTTCTAAATTTAAAGCTTGTAGCTAAAGATCAGACATCTCAGTGACTCGTAATGTAAGTGGGGTGGAGTCCAAGCCAATCGTCAGTATATGGGTTTTTAATAAATCAACTAGTAATACATCAAACTACAAATCACACAGAGTAAATATGTGTACGACACTACAAACAGTAAGCTTTATACAAGACGGAATCCAAATAAAAGAGAGAGAGAGAGAGAGAGAGAGAATAGAATGAGATCACATAAGGAGCTCAGGTATGGAAATCATAGTCAGTAACTTTTGGAAGCCAACAACAATCAGATCATAGCAACACTTTAAAGCAGCACTTAAATCTCCATAGAAAACTGATACTTGCATGGCCCAGTGTGCGTGGCGTGAGATCGGCGTCGAACGTGTGAGCTTTGCACGCTGTTCCTTTTGAAAACAGCGTGCGTGGTCCTGGAGGCCATGTGACGCGCGTGCACGCTGCGCTTGATCTTGGCGTGAGCGTAGAGCACGTGGTCCTTTGTTCTGTCCTCGCGCGGTATTTGAAAAGTTCAACAAACAATGTTCCAGAATTCGTCTTCCTTGTGTGGAGAGGCGAATAGTTGAATAAACTTAGTAAAGAAAAGAAAAGAAACAACAAAAACGAAAGCTTCCAAAGGAGCCATTACAATGGCTTTTTCTCTCAGCCCCTGTGCTGAGGGGGGGGCTTGCGCTATGAGCAATCGTTGGTCGCACAGGAGAGCAGCGTGTCCGAGGACCAAGAACGAGAAGAAGAGAGGAAGAGCGGGCGGATCTTGTTCGGTCGATTCTTATAGCTTGAAATGGTTCACGCCCCTTTTCGAGGGAACATTCAATGAATGTCCGCGATCTGCAGCGGAGGGAAAAGTTCCTTTGTCACTGTGGAGACAACCCCCTGATGATTTAGGGCTTCTCCGAGTTCATCGGGGAGTTCTAGCAAGTTTGTAATTCCAGATTAAAATACATTTTTCATTACTTTGCTCTAGATAAATGAGTCGGTCACAACATGACGATTCGAAGAACACCAAACAGTACATATATATAACAGATAGAAACACGAAGGTACCTTTAAATGCAGAATAACACACATTAAAGATTAACACACACTGCTAAAATTGCAGATAGTCCCAATTTATATGGGAAACATCTAATGTACCAAAAAGAAATACATTTAGAAAACATAAAAACAAAAAGGTAAGTTTAGAATGCATAAGGAAAGGAAACCAGTGATTTGGCTTCTCTCCTGTCCTGTTGTCCAGGGTGGTCATAAAGTTTTACGACCTGCAGGGGTGGGGGTTGCAGAAACATGGCTCTCTTTGAGAAAGTTAAAGTGAGGAGAGACATTTCCTAAAGTATAAGCTAGCAACTTATACTCTTCACATAACAAGGATTAACCATTTTATGCAATCCATAAACATATTTAAAATACATATTATTAATAACGATGAAAGTAAGGGACTTATACGAAAGGTTTCATTTGTGTTCAGGAATGTGGTTGGTTTAGTGTCTCCTTTGAGGCTCGCCCATGTGACTCTGGAATTTCTTGTCGTAAATAACTGTCACTCAAGGCAGGATGTGGCCGACTTCAGGGCGGCCAAAATGGTGAATTAGGTAAACAACAAAGGTCCTTGTTTACTCACGTTCTGGTCTTTTGAGTTTCGAATGTGTTAAGTGTCCGGATTCACTAGTATGGAACAGATGGCTGAAATACCATCAGCTCATTAGTGTTACAAACTATTACTATTACTATTACTATTTTAACATCAACCTAACCCACTGGGCAAAGTTACGTCAAGTTTTATGTCTTTGCAGTCATTGAAAATATGTCCACTGAGGAGACATGTTTTTATGAAGTTTTTTTTTTATTTTTATGTTTTTTATGTCTTCTATACATCCGATATAGGCGTTCACAGATCCTCCTCACAAGGTTCTGTGACTTTATTTCTGTCAGACATCTAGAGAAGCTCTTATTGAGAATTAACAGTGCTGATTAACTAATTAACTAATCAGCACTAATTCAACACAGCATAAACATTGACCTATTTGGATGTTTTTTTTTTTACATTTTGGGGAATTTACATTTTTAATTTTCTGCACGACTAACAAAAATGACTGATGGATTGTTTTGGCAAAAGATCTACATGTATGCAATATTTGTTCTTTGGTGACTAGCGTGACTTGAAATGTATTGAGTTGCAATTATTCAATCTCAACATGCTTGATTAGCCTACATGTAGAGTTACTACAAGTTACTAAAAATAGTAGAGTAAGTAATTACATAAATCAATAGGCCTACATAGTTACTTTGCGTCTCTGCCATGCAAGACCCATGTGTTCCCAGTTCAAACTCAACTAATGCACATAAATATGCCATGCAGGACCCATATATACATTAGATCAAACCCATATACCCATATATTCCCAAATCAAACCCATCCGGCCATCCCCACTCAGCCCATAAATATGCCATGCAAGACCCATATATGTGTTCCCAGTTCAAACCCATGACCACTTGGCCCATAAATATGCCATGCAGGACCCATATACAGTGTATGTTCCCAGTTCAAACCCATGCCCACTTTGTCCATAAATGCATCATGCAGGACCCATATATGTTGTTTCCAGTTCAAACCCATGACCACTTGGCCCATAAATATGCCATGCAGGGCCCATATACAGTATGTGTTCCCAGTTCAAACCCATGCCCACTTTGCCCATAATTGCATCATGCAGGACCCCTATATGTTGTTTCCAGTTCAAACCCATGGCCACTTGGCCCATAAATATGCCATTCAAAACCCATATATGTGTTCCCAGATCAAACCCATGCCCACCTGGCCCATAAATATGCTATGCAGGACCCATATATGTGTTCTCAGTTCAAACCCATGCCCAGTTGGCCCATGCCTGTCCCTTCTGGGGCCTATATAATCAGCTCATATGGGCTTCCTATGTGGGACTCATACTACAAAACATACATGTGACCCGCTGATTTCACCCAGTCAAAGCCCATGCCCACACAGTAACCATGAAACCCATACTTAACCCATCTGGGCCACACATGTCATTGCCGGCTGGGTACAAGATTTATCTTTTGATGTTTTTTTTTTTTTTTTTGATGATTGGAACCCTTTTTGACATGTTTTTTGATGATTGGAACAAGGGTTCCAAGTGGGGAATGGGGAGTGGGATGCGTCACGGGAGTATGTGTCCGACATAATTGAAAGTGATTCAATTCACTGATTAATGTATTCCTTATTTTTCTCTAATTTGTTGTTTTAAACACGGTAGACAAAAGGTATAATGTTAGCTGCTGACTTTTGACCCTGTGCTTGAGGGTTTTCTGATGTATGTATTTCAAATTTTTCATGTCATGTTTTGCAGCTGCTAAGATGGACAGTCTCAAGCCTGTTAAACAAAATATTATCTGAAAAAATGTTTAATTGTCCATAATGTTTAATTGAAAATAATAAAGGGTTGCCTTCAATATTATAATAGTTCCAATGCAGCTTGAAAATAAAACACTAACATTACTGTATTTTTTGCATTTTTATATTTAACAAACCTAAGAGACTTCACACACATTAATTGTAACTATGCAATGTCTCTTTAGACACAATGTAATATTTACCACATTAATAACCAACAAAAATAAACATTCTTTAATGTTATGCAGTGGGTATAATGCAGAGCTTAGAGTGTTTACTCTCAACTTAAGGCACACACAGATAACAAGAATCAGCATATGAATCTCAACAATGGTGACAAACAACATATTTAGATAAACAGATCTACTCTGCACATCACAAAACTAGATACTAAAAATGCACATAAAAACGGCAAAAATAAAATATAGTTAAAATAAAAAGTTAAAAAGACAGTTCAGCTGTGGATGATGGGAGCCATGGATGAGTTGTTATTGACTACAACATGCTTTATTGATGGTCACCATTGTTTTGATGCTCACGCTGATTCTTGATGTCTGTGTGTCTAAACTAAATAATTCCTTCTTTATGTAGAACTAACTTTTAAAAACGTAATATTATGGTAAAAAAATGCAATTAGTTCAAACCACAATCAAATCCGTAAGATTGCATTGGCTCTGGTCTGTCTGTATGTTATAACTCAGTTACCACGGCCACACACAATAGGAAGTTAATAACTGAAGGGTCAAGATCCCAATTAAAGCAAACACTGACCACTATAATGGTGACACACAAATTGTCTCAGTTCGTGACTCTGCTTGTTAACATCAGGTGTCTTCAATAATGGTCAATTATAACTCAATTAACTTCTTAATTATCTCATTAACTTCAACTCTGCTTCAATGTTTATATGTGTCCACACTCAGAGTGTTAAATTAACACTGGGGATTTTGCTGTGTTGGTACAATGGATATAAGACAGCTATGCCTTGGACAATCCCATGGGAAAATGTGGGATGGTTCATAGATAGTTTCCATAGATAGACTTGTCCTTGACCTTTTTACCTCGCAGTTGGGAGGAGTTTGTAAAATTTTAGGAGTATCTTGCTGTTTCTATATTCCAGACAACATTACAAACATCGTAGACCACATGAAAGTATCCATTCCAGACCCCACGAGGACTGATTCCTGGCTGAACTGGCTCAGTGGCCTATGGGGCGGATTGGGAACCTGGATTCTACATACTGTTATACCTGTGGTTTTACTCATATTTATTTTCCTACTAATAGCACCCTGTGTGATGCAATGTATTAGCACTTCTATTATGCGTTCTATTACAGCACTCACCATAAGAGATACCTACAAAGCAATGCTGCAAATAGCCAATCCAGTACAGACAATTGCTACGGACCCTGAGCAATTGGAGATGCATGTGATCACAGCTGGGGATTTTGCAGTAGATGCTGTCTGATAGTTATACTGAAAATGATTATATGCACAGAGTACATATGAGTTAGAACCTGAAGAACCATCTGAATCAGATGTACGTTTTTTATCCTCACTAAGAATTGTATTAACCATTTTATTCTCATTCTTAGAATTGTCTAACAATATGTAACCAGGTGGAAGAGTTGTTGCCAAACATTCAAATGTATTTTCTTTACACCCTGGTTTGAGTGTACTGCACATAGATTGGTTTTCATGTCTTTCTCATCTGTTGTCATAAAGTTACACTGGCCCTTTAAGAAACGCGGCTGCATGAGGCTCGTGAAATGATGCGAGAGCTACTAATGAGCAGCGCGAGTTATCAAAGCAGGGTGAATGTTCCACGTGAAGTGGAGGATCGTTGACATTAAAATGCATTAAATCATAGAATATAGAGAAATATGCACATACAGTTAGCTATAAACTCGTTCTCTATTATTTGGTGACTTGGATGGCTGTGTAACTTTGCACATCATTAGCGATTGCTGACGAACGTGACAGGGTGGGGAAGCTAACTGTTTCTCTCCAAAGCGTAACGTAGACTAACCATTTTTCGTACACAACAATGTTCCGTACAGATTGCCTTTTGCCGCCGATTGCTGAATAAATACTTCCGGGTCATATATAAAATATATATCTGTGTCATCTTCATTTTCCCCTCTTTCATCCCCGATCACGACAGAGACCCTCCAACCATTTGTTTCAGTGAGATTTCAGTAAGTTTGCTAGGTTCGCCCACTGCGCTTGAAAATGGACGGTGGGCAAGCTAAACGGGAGACTGCCGCTTGGGTGGGGAAACAGCTAGAGCAGCGAAAATGTACATTTCGATTTAATTTATGCTTCTCACAGTATTACAGTCTTTATGAAACAAATATTAGGTTATTACAAATTGATAAATAAATTACCTTTTGTTGAATAAATGCTTTGAAATGGGAATATTTAAACGACAATTGTGGGTGATGACCACTTGGCGCCACTCTCCGCCTGAGGCAGAGAAAAGACACTGTTTGCCCATCGTCCTGCGCGCAGTGATGTTTATATTCATAAAGGATCAAGTAAGTTAACATAAACTTACATGAATGTGTTGTTTTAACATTTAATTGTCATGCTTTAATAAATTAAACTAACTAATATTCAATTGATTGTGTTATTTCATTGACAAATTTTCATTAAGTTAACTTAACATTAACGTTAACCTAAAGTAAAAGTTAAACACAATGATAGGATATTCAGAGATTTAAGCTTTTAATAAGTTTTAATACATCAAGTTAACAGATACAAAACTTTGTGAATAAACAATTTGAAGTTAAGGTTAACAACTATGTTACATGATTAACATAATATTATATTTCAAAAGGAAAGTCAGTAAACCAAAAGAAAGAAAGATGTCAGGCAAGAAAAAACTGTATTCAAAGGAGAAGTTAAACGAGGCAGTTGAGGAAGTAAAGGCAGGGGCAAGCTTAAGAGAAACAGCAAAAAAATTTGGCATTCCCCACACCACCCTACAGAATATGTCCACAACCCTCAACAACAAATATGTCCACAACCCTCATCCTAATTCGGCCCTGACACCTGGAGAGGAAGAGGCTCTCCTGTCCTTTATATTTTGGATGGCAGACCATGGCTTCCCAGTGACAAGATCCCTGGTCAAAGTTCTGGCTGTTGGGATTATTAAAGAGAGTGGCAGAAGCGAGACCACCACCGTTAACCTGGAGAAGGGGCCAAGTGATGTGTGGTGGTCCAGGTTTAAGGCCCGCCATCCAGAATTGGCCTCAAGGACGGCAGATTCCCTGGACAGAGCCAGAGTCCATGGTGCTACACCGGAGGCCATTGAGGATTTCTTCAGGCTGTACGAGGCCCTTTATGAAAAGCATAACCTTCAGAACAAGCCTCGTCTCATTTATAATTGCGATGAGACTGGCTTTGGAGACAAGCCTCGGTCCAGGGAGTAGGTCCTGTGCCAGACTGGAAGGAAACATGTTTACCAACAGCAGCAGACAACCAGGGAGCACATCACTGTCCACTGCTGTGTGAATGCCTCCCAAGTAATGCCTATAGGCTGGATGGGCCCCCCAACGCCCTCTATGGCATCCAGGAGAAGGGTTACATGGACTCCGAGCGCTTCCTGAAGATGCTCCACCATTTCATTAGATATGTGCTGAGGAGAGACCACTAATTTTAATCATGGACCAACACGAGACACACGTATCTAAAGAAGTAATCATGTTCTGCAGAGAAAAGAATATTGAAATTCTCTGCCTACCTGCCCACACCACGCACAAACTACAGCCCCTTGCACATACTATTGCGGTCTTCAACCCACTGAAGACTGCTTTCTCCACCATGGCTTCCAGGATGGGTCTGGTGCGAGGGGACATTGTTGTGGGGAAGAAGCAGTTTTCAGATCTCCTCAAACATGTGTATCCCACTGCTGTCACAGCCCAAAACATTAAGGCCGGGTTTCGCAAGGCTGGCATTTTTCCTCTGTCCAGGGCTGCTGTGGACACAACCCAGGTAATTTTGACATTAATACAATGATAATTCATCCTCTGAGCTACTTCCATTTCTTTTCAAGTGTGTTAATGAGTTTTACATACTTTTTATCTTCTTAGGTGGTGAGAGTGCTTCCATCTGTAGATGGAAGTGATGCCACACAATCCAGCGCTGCCGCCACTCCCTCAATCACACCATCCATCGCTCCCACCACACCATCCATCACATCACCTACTGACATATCAGTCATAACTCCTTGCCCCACCTGTAATATTAATAAAGTGGGTCACAAAAATTACCTGGTGGCAGCAGGTGTAATACCAGAGAGTCTGGCTAACGTTCTAATGAGCCCAGCCCTGGAGAGGAAGGAGAAGGTGAGGCGTCGCATTCCGCTGCCAGCCCGAGTCATCACCAGCGATGAGTATTTTGACCTGCTGGTAGAGAAAGAAACAGAGGAGAAAGACAAGGAAGAAAAGAAGCGAAAGCGTAACGAAGAGATGGCAAAGAAGAAGGAGGAAAAAAGACAAGCCCAGGAGGCCAAAAGGCAAAAAAATCAGGAACCTCCTCCTACTGAAAATGGAGAACACTGCGCTCTCTGCCATAGAGTGGTCCCACCTGGCTCAGGAGATGAGGCCATTGATGAATGGGTCCGGTGCGACCTATGCCATTTGTGGTTCCACCTGGTGTGCGCTGAAGTGGAGGAAGTGCCAGACACTGACTGGCTTTGCCATAAATGTTGTCTGTCCACATAAAAACACACATTACACACACACAATGTAAATGGTGCACACATACAAAAAAAATTAACATTCATTTCTAGTTATGGTATTTTTTTAAATAAGTTTAGTGTTAAATGTAAATAGTTGTAAACAAACAAACACACACACACACACGTATCCTGATAATTTGTTGTGAAGTTTTCACATTGATTAATCATTAAATATTTTTAATCAGTTCAAATTGTTTGCCCTTCTTTGTCTTCAGAAAGATATGGTAACGTTATTCACTTGCTTAACTCACATGCCATAATCTATATCACGACACAATCAGGCCTAGCTCGCATGCTCCTCTAGCTTTTTAAAGCAGCAAATAACTTAAATTTTAAACAAATAAAAAAGTTACTCACCTTTCATATTCATTGAAATTATGTTTCTCCAGTTAAAATAAATAAATAGCTCAAAGTCGATCCGTTAAATGTCCATTTTCTTCCTGAAAATAAAAGAAGGCGCTCTCTGTACGGAACATCATAATAGCCTATACGGAACACCGTTAACGCTTCTCATCTTCCATACACGTGCGGAGGAGGTACTTTTCCCCACTTTTCTCAAAAACTATTGGTCCAAAAGACATCACTCAAAGTGTGGACTGTGCAATAGGTGTTCTGCCAGAGAATGATCACACAAACATGCTTGTCTGGCTTTAAACAACGGAGGAGTGGTTGCTGGTGTGCGGTTAAGGGCGAAAAGTGTACGGAACATGGTTAGTCTACGTTAAGTGTTGTTGATTTAATCTGTATTAGTGCACTGCTGAAAACTTTACTTGTGCATAACTTAATGCAGAACGGTGTAACTAATGCATAGTTGTTTTATTTAGAGGGGAGAAAGTGCTTCCATATAGATCCTTTGTGTTTCCAGGGTGAGTGTAAAGCATTCAAGTGAGTGTTCACATTTATTGATTGTAAAATTGTTTAATAGCGTTTCACTAGAGTGAAATGGTATTATGGGATTATGTTAAAGATGGTCAATCTGTTGATGAGTTCATTGATGAGGTTCACTGTAAAAATAGTCAGAAAAATATACAGCAAAACACCGTCAAATTCCAACGGTAATGGAGCGTAAAACCAAAAACTTCCTTTTACTGTATTAAATAGATTGAATAACCGTTAATTGTGAGACTGGATAAAACTTTGTATTTTACTGTAATAAAATGTTGAAATTATAAATATTTTCAGTGAAAACAAATAAATATGCATACATTTTACAATTAAATATTGTAATGTTGAAAATGTCTGAAAACCTTAGATTTTACGGTATTATTTGAGTAAAACTACATCTTTTGGGGTTGTGCACATTGGAATTCGCAGTATGAATCTGTAGATTTTTATGCAAACAAAACCATCAATTTTTACAGAAGCAAGATGTTTAAAAAATAGGGTCCACCGTAATAATACAACCAGTAAATACCATTTAAAAAAAGCAAATATCAGCAGTAAAAGACAATAAAATTTATAGTATTTTTTATTTAAAAATTCAGATACTGATATACAGATATACAGATTAAAAGTTAGGCCTGCAGTACACTGTTAAAAAAACCTAACAAATTTACGGTAAAATACCGGCAGCTGTGGTTGCCAGGAATATACTGTGAAAAAATTTTGGAATCTGTAAAATACAATACGGTATACTGGTTTTGTAACCCTAAGTTTTACAGTAGACAACATATTTTTTTTTACCAAAATCATGGTATAATATGGACAAATATATTTGTCATTTATACAGTAATTTTATTGAAAAAATGCAACTTTCCATAGCTTTTTACGGATATTTGCAGTAAAAAAAAAGTTATAATATAATAATATATATGAACGTGTAATTCGGGTAAGGGGTTTGAACTCTGATGATCAAGTTGATTTTATACTTTCTCATTTAAGAGGTTCAGCCCTAGATGAAGTCAAACTGCTTATGGGGGGGGGGGGGACCAAACAACCCAGTGATCTGTTTTCATATTTATGGGGGGCTTTTAGAGAGAAACGCACTACACCTCAGTTGTTGCATGCTTTTTATGCACGCAGACAGTTAGAGGGAGAAGACTTCCGTGACTTTTCTCATGCTATCTCTCAGCTTCTGAATTCTGCTCTCCAACAGTCCCACAATGCTGTGTCTAATCCGCAGCTCACTGTAAGAGATCAGTTTATCGAAGGCATAAGAGACACGACTCTGCGCAGAGAGCTATGCAAACTGGTCAGAGAAAAGCCTCAGTCCACCATATTTGATGTCCGCGAAGAGGCCATGATGTGGGTTGTGGAGGACAGACCCCATGGTGCTAATGTGGCCAGGACTCTAAATATTGTAAGTACATGTTCTGGGAAGATGTCAGAACATTCAAATACAGTCAGTTCTGCACAAAGTAACATTATGGCGGCCTTGCAGGAAGTAGTAAAAAATATCACTCAGCAGGGTAAAGCTTTTGGAGAACTCACTAATTCAGTTTGTGAACTCACAGTACAAAAGGCCCATTCCAGTGGTAGTCAGACAGGAAAGCCCAAAGTCTAGCCCAAGTGCACAGGTGATTGTACACCCATCTGTTTAAGGTGTGAAGGTGTGGGACATGTAGCTAGACAATGTCCTGGACCACGTTGCTCCCGAAGCCAGTACACTGCCACCACAAGTTCTGCGGAGCAGGGAAACGGGGTCCCTCCGTTGCTGTGAGCCGAGCAATGCGAGGAAAACCAGAAGGCACAAGATGTAGCACATTAACAAAAGAACGTTTCCTTGAGCGTGCAGTTGACAAGTGCCCTGGAATTGATATTCACATTGGGGGTGTTCCAGTTAGATGTCTGCTAGACACAGGAAGTAATGTGAGCATCTTAACTGAAAGTTTCTTTAGAGGAAACCTCCATGGGGAAGACAAGGATCTTCACTGCACCTCTAAGTGGCTAAGAATTACTGAAGCAAACAAGCTACCACTGCCATACTTGGGCTATGTTAAACTGGACATACAGGTGATGGGGCTAACTATACCCGAGTGTGGGTTTTTGATTGTCAGAGACGGGGACACCGCTGAGCCAGATCCAACGCCACCTGGTATAATAGGCATGAATATCACTCAGAGATGCAGAGAGTTTGTACTGACTACGTTTGACACGACTTTAGGAGGGAAGCTGGACTGTGTGGAGGGAAGCCTTCAATCATGTACAGGAAATTGAGCTGGTAAAAACAATGTCAGCAGCCAGAGTTAGTGGTAAGGGCAAAACCCATATACCAGCATCCTCTCTAGCCACAGTCTATGCCCAATAATTTATTTTATGTGTGAACATACCTGGAAATAAAGCTCATTCTGATTATGGTAAGTGTGCACGTGAAGTCTTTGCGCACTTTCTGAAATCCACACTGTGGTAAGTTGCACGCTAGTGCTCTGCGTTCTTTCTAAAAAATACTTTATGGTAAGGGCTTCGCACGGTTGCTTCGTGCCACTCCATTTATGTATCCTCAAATACCTATCTAAGCAGGGTATTGCTACTAGGGATCTGTTGAGACAGCTCCTTCAGCAAACTTGTGCGAGAGCAAGCGGTAGCCCCTGTGTGACAGGCAAGACCTTGTATAAATACTGGGTTCTTAGCGGTATCCCTTTAAAGGATTCCTTCCTGATTCCAAGCCTTTAGCTCTACCCGGGCCGAGGCCATAACAAATGACCTGGGTATGCAGCTTAGGCCTTTGGCCATAAGGGATAATGTCATTGACAGCCGTCTAACCGTCCCACACAGTAAAAAAAAAACACGGAAAAAAATGAGCAAATGCATGGCAGCACAGGGTGCCAAACGTTTGCCATTAATGAAAATAACGGTAAAACCCCATGAACTGAAGTAACATGCTTACACAGCAACAGGAAAAAAGAACATTGACCATACAGTACTATAAAATGTTTAAAACGTAATCTGAAATAACATATTTTGTCTGTATAATTGCAAATACATGCATAGACCATTAAATGTAATGGCATTATTTGACTGTAAGTTCACGTAACATGTTTAAACCCTTATTTAATAAAACATGTTTTAACTGTAAATGTAAAAACTTGGTGTAGCAGTTGTTTAACTAAACATGATTTGAATGTAGATATAAATGACATGTTGACAACATTACTTTATAAAGCATGTTTTGACTGTAAACTGAAATCATGTTTTGATCATTATTTAACAGTTTGACTGTAAATTGAAATAACATGTGTTGACCGTTATTTGAAAAAATGAACTGTGATGGACCATAATTTTGAAAGGGATGTACAGCATTTTGATTTTGATTATGGCTCACAGATAATTTTATATGTAGTTCATGAAATGTATGTTATATGTCACAAAAAGTAATTAGAGAAAATAATTTGTATTTTTCCCTCTTTATTTTCTTCTGTTACAGTAGTTTCCATTGTAAATAACAACAATATTAAAAACTTTAAACAGTGCTACAGTACCATCATCTGAACATCGCTTATATGCTTAAAATACAACATTGACAATTCAAATTAATTTCATCATTGCATCTTCCACAAACTACACTTCGAACAGAACAATGGTCTCCAATTCAATCTCCATGTTGATGCCTTTAAAAAATAAGAGAGAAAATGGTTATATATCATACATCACATATCTATATTCATTATCATGTCTGATCATGTTAAAAAATATATATTGTTTTTTTACTTAAAAAAACATTTTGTTTATTAAATATGTAATGCACAATTTTATGATGGTCCACGACACCTTACTTCTTCAGACAGTTTAGTGATGTGACCTCATCCACTGACAAGGCCAAGGGTGCACTGCAACAGCAGAAACAACGTAAATACAGTAACACTTGTTGATTACAATTTTATATTTAATATTACATGCCAGCATATTTACCCAGTATGATGACCTCACAATGTCGCAGGAAATTTCCCCTTTTGCTTTCTGTGGTAGACAATTTTTGGTGTGCGTTTCTGCACTGTTTTGACCTTTCTTGTTAAGTCCCGCCTTACGCATGCCATTGGTCAAACTGCTTCTCAATCATTGGCCTCGGCCCAACGGCATCAGCCAAGAGACAAAGCAGCAGCCTGTTAACTGCAGGTGGCACATCATGGCTCCAAAACAGCGTACAAATACCTCAAGGAAAAAATCTCTGTGTTTTTGTTTTGGTCGGGAAACGTGCTCATTGACATGGCAAATAAGCTAAAACACGGAGCGGAGTTGGGTTCGCTGGAATATTTACAGGCGTCAGTTTGTTTTCAAAAATCGTAAGTGACTTTGTTAAGTAGCTTTGTGAGTAAACGTGACCGTTTAGGCAACATATTCTGCTGTATGCATGCAATATATAACAGAATGTCAACAAAACAATCATGGACCTCGATGTCGAGTGGTGAATGGTAAGTGTTAAAAAAAAATCTGTTGACGTATCATCCAACGTAATTTAAAAGTTAATTGGCAACAGGTGGATACAATTACAATGGCTAATCACATACGTTTTGAAATCTTATTCTTAATGTTTGACGCAAGTTGCATTAAAAAGTATAAATAGGTTTCAGAATTGTGTTGTTGTTTTAGAACGTTGCTTTCACAATCATTTAAGAACACTCATATGCATGGACAACGGAGTTCATCTTATGAGGTGTGTTACCTTTAACCATATGGATGATGATGTATTTGTGCAAATTTTGTGATTGCTCTCTGAAGACAGTTAAGGGATATGTTAATCATCAAATCGTACACAGACATGAAGCAAATGCTCAGTTTCCATGTTGCTTCCCAGAATGCAAATGTAAATTCTCAAAATACAATGCTCTCAAAGCTCATGTTTATCGCCATCACAAAAGACCACATACTCATTTTGATGATTCGACGGGCATGTTTGTTTGCAACAATACAGACTGTCAACAACAATTTACAGACATGAACAATGTCCTTTCTCATCTCAGGTCACATTTAGCCAAGGGAGAGGTGGTGTGTTTTCCTTTTGAAAAATGTGACAAAAATTTCAGTTTAAGATCAAGTTTCACTGCCCATGTTTCACGAAAGCACAGGACTTCTACATTTGCACAATTACGGATTATGGATACTTTATCTGAGCAACCTTCTTCAGCATTTTTTGATGTTACTGAGGATGAGGTTGATGAAAGTGAATTCACAGACTCCCTGACGAAATGTAACGCAAAGTCATTGTACATGAAAAATCTCTGCCTGTTTTATATGCAGCTACAAGCAAAATACCTGGTGCCATCGTCAACCATTCAGATGATTGTGGAGGAATTCAGTGGTTTAAATTATATCTGTTATCAGTACACACAGAAGATGTTCAGGGAAATACTCAAGTCAAAAACGGCCCTCTCACAATGTGATATTGAATCTGTGGTGCAGACTTTGCAAGGCCAAGATTTACATTCAGCTTGTAATTCATTACTTTCCACAGAATACCAAAGAAGACAGTATTATCAGAAAAAATTTTCGTACGTGCATCCACAAAGTATGTGTCTTGGTCGTGATGAGAACCGAAACCAACGTTATGCACAGTATATACCATTAAAGAACACTTTAAAAACCATGTTAATAGACCCAGTGGTGTGGGAGCAGTGTGCCAGACATCAGCATGTACACTCTTCTATGTTCTCTGACATCTGTGATGGCTCTGTATTCAAATCCAATGACTTGTTTAAGCAGCCTGAGATTACAATCCAACTTATCTTGTACCAGGATGCCTTTGAGATTGTGAATCCCCTTGGGTCAGCTAAAAAAAGACACAAAATGATTGGAGTGTATTTTACACTTGGCAACTTTGAGCCATTTTACAGATAATGCATTGATAACATTCAGTTATCACTTTTGCGTTATGAGAGAGACTTTAACTATTTTGGTCAAACCAAGATTTTTGCTAAGTTGTTGGCAGATGTCAAAGAACTTGAAGAGCATGGATTTGTGACATCTTCAGGTGACATAGTACGTGCAACAATAGTGGCTATTATCGGTGATAATTTGGGGTCCCACTGCATCGGTGGGTACTCACAGAACTTCAGTACTGCCAAGCATTGCTGTAGGTATTGCTTGGTATCTCGCAGTGAACTTCAGAATGTGTGTGTAGACTTTCCCAATCGCACAGTTGAGTCCTATAAGGCGGCAGTGGAAACTCTAAGGACGACCGAAGAAAATGTTGTTAATGGGTTGAAGTTTGACTCCATTTTCAACTCTCTTAAGTATTTTCATGTTGCTCAGCCTGGCCTTCCCCCATGCCTTGGCCACGATTTGTTTGAAGGCGTTGTAGTTCTTGATCTTGGCATTTTCTTGGAATACTTTGTAAAAAGGAAGTGGTTTTCATATACACAGCTGAACAGGAGACTTGCACAATTCAAATATCTGGATTCTGATGCTGGTTCTGCCCCCTCCCAGATATGTGAAAAAGGCAGAAAGTTAGGTGGTCAAGCAGCTGAGAACTGGTGTCTCCTCAGATTTCTTCCTGTCATAATTGGAGACCGAGTAGAGTCACAAGACCCTGTATGGCAACTGACTGTTAAGTTGAAAGAACTGGTTGAGCTAGTGTGTGCTCCCAAGATTACCACAGCACAGATTGCATATCTCAATGTCTTAAAACCAGAATGTCTGGAAACAAGAAAGGAGCTGTTTCCTGGTGAAAATTTGAAACCAAAACATCATTACATGCTTCACTATACGTCACTCATTTTAAGTCTTGGACCTTTAATTCGTTTGTGGTCATTGAGATTTGAAAGCAAACATTCCTACTTCAAAAGAAGTGTGAGAAGAACACAGAACTTCAAAAATGTATGCAAGACATTGTCACACAACCATCAACTTCTTCAAGCATATCTTCACTCACGGTCCTTTTTTTCACCAAAGCTTAAAAGTGTTGACTTGGCCACATACTCTCCTCATTTGTACAGTGATGCTATGTGCAAAGCTGTTGAGACAAGCTTGCTTAATGAACCAAACTTTGTTTCCACACGTGTAGAATACAAGGGTACCCTGTACAGGAAAGGAAACTTAATTTGCCTTAAATGTGAAGAGGAGTATTCTATTTTACAGTTTGGACAGATTGAGCTGATTTTCGTGAAAGATGATGAGGTGACTTTCCTTGTGACTCCCCGCCCCTCAGTGTATTTGCATGATTATGGACTTTATGAGATTTTGTCTGCGACAAAGGAATTCATTTGTGTAAAAGCTGAGGAATGTCTGGATTATTATCCCTTAAATGAGTACAGTTTTATGGGACTGAAGGTCATTACTCTGAAGCACAGCGTTGTTCATCTGTAAAAAGGATAAACTGTCCTCTCCCAACAGAAATGGATGCATTGTTGATTTTTATTGAGAATGTGTTCCCAAACCCTATAACTTCAAAGCTAGCCATAGAGGGTTTGAACAGCCTAGGTGTGGAGACCATAGATGACCTACAGTTTTTGAAAGATGATGATCTAGGTGGCTTTCTGAGACCGATTGAAGCAAGAAAACTAATAACCCAAATCCCAAGTAAGTTTTCAAATCAATGGTTGTTTTTACATATACACTAGTCAACATTTGAAGCGGATCAAAAAGTTCATTAAGTTCACAAGAACAGGTATTGGTTTTAAGACAACTATTATGAAAGGTTTGATCCACTTGAAATGTTGACTTGAAATGTTTATGCCATGTAGATATTGCCTCCACTCTGCAAACACTGCCAATGATTTGTCTGCTGAATACAATTCTGATGCATCAGGTTCACCTGCTCCTGGATGCTCAGTTTCACCATCCAGCTCTTCAAGTGGAAGACGTGAGTAAAACGCTGATACAACATTAAACAATCCACAAACATTTTGAAAGCAAAAAATGTAATTGGTAAATTCTTGTCATTCATATACAGAGAATTTGCAATGTGAGCATGCCCAGCCTTTAGCAAACCCTGGCAAACAAATTGTGCCACACGTGCGGTTCACAGAGCCATATATGTATATGTACAAACCGATTCCAAAACAGTTGGGACACTGTAGAAATTGTGAGTAAAAAAGGAATGGAATAATTTACAAATCTCATAAACTTATTTTATTTACAATAGGATATAGATAACATATCAAATGTTGAAAGTGAGACATTTTGAAACGTCATGCCAAATATTGGCTCATTTTGGATGTCATGAGAGCTACACATTACAAAAAAGTTGACAGGTAGCAATAAGAGGCCGGAAAATGTACATATAAGGAACAGCTGCAGGACCAATTTGCAACTTATTAGGTCAATTGGCAACATGATTGGGTATAAAAAGAGCCTCTCAGAGTGACAGTGTCTCTCAGAAGTCAAGATGGGCAGAGGATCACCAATTCCCCCAATGCTGTGGCGAAAAATAGTGGAGCAATATCAGAAAGGAATTTCTCAGAGAAAAATTGCAAAGAGTTTGAAGCTATCATCATCTGCAGTGCATAATATCATTCAGAGAATCTGGAACAATCACTGTGCGTAAGGGTCAAGGCCAGAAAACCATCTTCGGGACCTTAGATGGCACTGCATCACATACAAGAATGCTACTGTAATGGAAATCACAACATGGGCTCAGGAATACTTCCAGAAAACATTGTCTGTGAACACAATCCACCATGCCATTCGCCGTTGCCGGCTAAAACTCTATAGGTCAAAAAAGAAGCCATATCTAAACATGATTCAGAAGCGCAGGCATTTTCTCTGGGCCAAGGCTCATTTAAAATGACAATGCCAGACCACATACTGCATCAATTGCAACATCATGGCTGCGTAGAAGGATCCGGGTACTGAAATGGCCAGCCTGCAGTCCAGATCTTTCACCCATAGAAAACATTTGGCACATCATAAAGAGGAAGATGCGACAAAGAAGACCTAAGACAGTTGAGCAACTAGAGGCTGTATTAGACAAGAATGGGACAATATTCCTATTCCTAAACTTGAGCAACTAGTCTCCTCAGTCCCCAGACGTTTGCAGACTGTCCCAACTTTTTTGGAATGTGTAGCTCTCATGAAATTTGGCATGACATTTCAAAATGTCTCACTTTCAACATTTGATGTTATCTATATTCTATTGTAAATAAAATATAAGTTTATGAGATTTGTAAATTATTCCATTCCTTTTTTACTCACAATTTCTACAGTGTCCCAACTTTTTTGGAATCAGGTTTGTATATGTGTAGGTGTATATGTATACAAATCTGCAGATTTCTTGTACACTAGTCAACATTTGAAGAGTTTTGGGTATTGGTTTTAAGACAACTATTATGAAAGGTTTTGATCCTCTTAAAATTTTGACTAGTGTAGTTTGATGGTACAAATCAAACTGTGATGGCACGGGGCCTCACAACATTGATTTTGGAAATTGCATGCATTATGATCCATATATGTATATGTACAAACCCGATTCCAAAACAGTTGGGACACTGTAGAAATTGTGAATTGTGAGAGATTGTACCATCACAGTTTGATGGTACAAATCAAACTGTGATGGCACGGGGCCTCAAAACATTGATTTTGGAAATTGCATACATTATGATCCGTACATGTGCCACTGTGGTGATTACCTGGTGCATGAATGGCCAAAACGTCTCCAGTTGAGTCCGCAGCTTATGCCAGCGGAGAGTGAAGACTGTTGTGCATTGTTCAGAGCAACTACAGGGCCACAGTGCAGCAAATCACCAGCAACACGTTACATGTGCCCATTTCATGCTAGTGATTTGTTGCATTGTGGTCCTGCGGTCCCTGTGAAAAATGCACAACAGTCTCCCCTCTGACAATAATGCACTGCGGACATAAAACAAGTCTGTGCACCACTTTAAATGCATACTATATATAGTGGCACATGAACAACCCACAAAGCCCCATGCCATCTCTGTTTGTCCGTTATTAAACTTCAATAAATCTGCAGCTTGGGAATAGGCAATTTTGCCAAAAAATTACAGCTGCATGAAAAGTGTTCATCCTGTAACCTGTGGACATTGGCTTATCCTCTAGGGGACAGTAGCTGTGAAACTTCGTTTTATGACCATGACTGGCATTATAGTTTTGATGTTCCATGGCAAAAAATGCCAGCAAGTTTTATGGGAAAGTTGCAAAATGGCGAAAGGCCAAGTTGCTCTGAGAGAAGACAGTTGGTCCGCATTGTTGCTTCTGAGATCCTGGAAGTCAGCAAATGTCCAGCAAAAAAACATGTATCAGAGATAGCCCGACAAATGGTGATTGCATACCCAAAGTTTCAGAGATGAGATTAATTCCCAGGTTGTAGGAAGTGGATATGATTCTCTCCTCAAACAACTGGTGTGTAGAATTGACAATTTGAAAAGAGCAAAAGCTATTAGTACTCTAGAATATCAACAAACAAACGAAAATTGTTATATGGTTGTATAAATTCTGATCCACAACTGCTAGTTGGAGAAACATCCGAATTGCAGCAGGAAAAGAAAGAGAAGTTGGTAGTAATGTTTCAAAATAATGAAAGTGATGTAAAGACAATCTATGACTTAATGACTTCTACATACACCCCTCAAAGAAACAGCATCCTATCTGGAAAGGAAACCAAAGATTAACTTGATGAGTGCCAGCAGGAATGAAAGCACACTTTAAAGAGCTCACTGGCATTGACATAAACAACAGCTTTGAATAATCTGCTTCCAGTAAGTTCAGAAGAATACTGGACTACTTTCAATTTCAGTGCACAGAAAGAGCAAGCAGAGCAGGGAGAATCCTCACAAAGTATAGAGCTGGAGGGACCATGTTTGTGGGGCTGTGATGTTGCTGCTAACCCATTTCAAAAATGACCAAGACCACTTTCTTGTGATGGTAGAAGATACCTCTGTTCCAAGTGATATATGCTCAGAACAGCTTCCAGCAACACCATGTATAGTAGTGTGTGGTGGGTATTATTTACTGTGATCTTGCAACACAATAATTCCTGGTTTTGGGTGATCAGAACTCACATTCTGTTAAATATTATGTCTTACTGATTTTGTGTTTGTTCAAAGGAGAGAACCCACTGACAGCCAGTGTGTACATGGTAGCAGTAGACCAGATGATTGTAAATGACCATCTCTTGAGTTTTACAGAAGCCCTGTATCTGATGTTCTCTCTTTACTATATATTGAACATCAGTTACCCTGTAGAACTGGGGCCACACTAGAATTCTTGCAAAGGTATTTCATAGACCGCATTCCTTTGGTTAAGAAGCATACAACAATTATTTAAGGATATTGTTTGTGTTGTGTTTTAAAGGTGCATCTTTAGGATAAATCCTCATAAAGGTACCAAGGTGGAAAAGAGAGAGAAAAAGAGAGCGTACTCTGTCAACCCCAGAGTATTGAGTCTGACATCAAAAATTGCTGCATTTGATTGGGGAGAGTAACAGGTATAGAAGCTCTGTTGTCTTGTATAGTAGTGGTAGACTTCATCTTCTGTGTTTATCATTCATCGATGATAAAGTGGACCAAAGGACAATCATTTTTAGAATTAACTCCAATAAATGTGATGTAATTGTCTGTGGCAAAAACTGAGAGTATTTGGTTAAGGCTTGTTGCTGTCTCTGCTCTTCTTTTGGTTTGGGTTTTAATTGTAACTGTTTGTGTCCCCACAGATGTGGTCTTTCAGAAGATTGACATTTCGCTGAAGAACAGGACAGACCGACTTTTTGTACTTCAGTGCAGCGCTTTGTTGCTTAAGTGTCACCCCCCCCTTTTTGGGGGTAGAGCTGAAAAGGGCATGTCCAGATTCAAATTAATGTAATTCTGGAACGGTTTGGGATATGAACCTAATTTTGGGCTCGTTTTTAAAAACACACTTGGAAGTTTCTTGTACATGTGAAAGAAGTTGAATAAAATGTAAAATAAAAAAGTTATAGGTGTTTAAGTTTGTTGTAATAATAAAAAAAAAAATAATATTTATTTATATTTTATTAAAAAAAAAAAGTATGTGTTGAATTTAATTTCATCTCAAATGAAAAGCCTAAAATCTAAAGAAGTTGTGTTCCAAATTTGACATTGATATCACAAAAAATGAGGTTTCTGTGTTATTTTTAGTTGCTATACCAACAATGTCCACTAGGTACTAGTCATGCTCCTTGTATGAATTGTAATGGACGACTGATTTGATTTTTTTTATTCAAACAGCAATAAAACATTCTAGATAGGTTGTAAATGATTTTTTAATCAAACATAGCTACTAGAGTGTTGTTACAGAAACTTCATACATGATCATGATCATATTATCACATCATATTATGATCATACATGAAATTGACATTCATTTAATTTTTTACTGAATACTTGCAACATCAATCATAGATATACAAATATACATATTCAATTTATTCTCAATTTTTTTTATAAAAACTAGAAAATATGTTTTGTCTGAATTATTGGCAGCCAAAAAAATATAAGAAATATATACTTTCGTGATTGTATATGTATGTATCAGCTTTTTGTAACAAAAGGCAACTACTTTTTTTTTTTTGCTAAATTTTCTTGTCACAAATTTATGAATTACTGTCACTACATAATTTTAAATATAAAACAGTGGTCAAATATAAAAAATACAACCTCTAAGGTCTCCAATGATATATGGTTTGTCAAGATTAGTTTAGGTTTAGTATAGAATATTACGGTTTTAAATATGCAATGGCTTTGGGCCCACCGGTGGGCCAGTGACACTTAAGGAGTTTTAAATCATTTTTATTACCTTGTGACGTGATTAGGATTTAGTTTAAATTTATTTATTTATTTGATTGGGACAGTGCATGTTAATGAACAAACATGGAATACATGCATGTAAACATGCTGGATTGTAGCCAAAGGCTAATTTCCATCCGTAGTCCCACGGGCTAAAATCACACTGGTCACAAAACATTACATAATAAAATTTACATCTACAGTTAGTACATCGTTTATCAATAAATTAGCTAAAGCCCCGTATACAATATTCACATAATACTTGAAAATTCATTCAACTTCAAAATTATCAGAATCCAGGCCCAGTGTTTTTGTTTCTTTTAAACTGAACACATTTGTGTTCTGAAACATGTTTTATCCATTTTCTCCATGTGACATGTTCAGGATTATCAGAATTAATGTCGATTGTTTTTTTTGTTTTTTTTTATTGAACAAATTTGTTTTCTAAAACATGACTTTTGCTGGGAAGTGTTTTTCCATTGTTTGATCTTGAAGGTTTGCTATATAATAAAAAGCTGAAGTTGTTTACAGCAATACTCTGGCTACCATAATTTATTGTATAACATTTTACAAAAATTTGTTTCAAGAGTATTTTTAATTTGTTTTTAGCTTTACTTCTGTCACACAGTATACAAAGATGTCCCTCTACATTTGGTTTAAATAAATAAATTCACTAGAAAAAGATTATGGCATGAAAACATGTAAGCCCAGATTTGCTAACTATTTGTGGCAGTGCACACTTTCTGAATGTGTCAGGGTTTTCAGAAGACATGATAGAAAGGCATGTACAGTGATTATTGCATCTTTATTGGATCTGCATTTGTAGGAAATTTCCTTTATGAAAGCGTCCCTTAACCCTTTTTGTGCCTGACCTGGCAGTAATGGTTGCTAATTGCACTTATTTTTTATTTGGTCATTATGGAAGGGAGCTGCTGCAATTCTGTTCTTGCACATTGATAGTTTACTCGTAGAAAACATTCAAATTCATCCTGAAGTTAGTTGTATTTTCTCTGCCAAAAACAATATTAGCACATTTTAAGTTAAGATGCTTGCTATTTACCTTTAATGTGATAAAACTGAAAATCTGTCTTGTACTCTCAGGTTGTATAACTTTCTTTGTGGTTAGCAGAATAAATTAATTTATTTTGACTAATGTACACCGAGGAAGTTTAAGAACCACTGGCTTATAGATTTGGCTTTTTTGTGATAAAAAAAGCCATTTATTTGTAATGAAAATTTAGAAAATCTTTTAAAAGTGGAAATAAAGTGCTTTATTAAGAGAAGAGTGTTTATTAAAAATAAAGTATTTATTGGGTAGGCTTAGGGGTCGGTGTAGAAGGGCTTTTATTCTCACAACAATGTAGCATCCATTTAACAATTTTAATAAATATAATAATTTGCACTCTGATAATGATTGGATCCTGTTAATCTACAAAAATAGTAAGGTGCAACTATCTGCCGATATAGATAGCATCTAATTAGTATTTACACTTACTGCAGATTTGATAATTATATTTATTAAATGAAAATTATTTACACCTAATGTAAATAGCATTACGTAAAAATTAATTGGGTTGTAGCTCGTTGTCTAGGTGACTGTGATTTTAAATAGGTGTCGTTTGTGTTTTAACGTTTAGCTCAAGAATAGGGAAGTTCGAATAGCCTATGTGAATATTACCAACTTCACTAAACTCCTTCTTGAGTTAAGAACTGACCACATTTCTTTATATTTGAGTCCAAGTTCAAACACTATGAACGCTCCATTAACGTATACGGAGCTCTGAAACACTGCCAGCGGGACATTAAACGGGAAGTGTCTGTCCGAGCTCAAAACAGGTTTTACGTGGGAATGCAAAGTTTCTCGGGGGAAGGCAAAAGATTTGCAAAAATTTTTCCACCACCACATCCCTTTGAGGGCTCCGTAGTAAATAGCATCTACTGCTGGTTATTTTGGATTTTGATATGGAAATCATGACAATTAGCTTACCTTAACAATAAATGGTTTTCCAGAAGTGGTGTAACAAGTGGGTTGGACAGGAGTGTGTGTTTGGATGAGGATACCAATAAGTGAAACGCATACTCGAAATGTGACCTCTTTAACCCATCCCAGTGAGTGGTGAGCACACACACCCCCGGAGCAGTGCAGGGAGCAATTAGGATAAGTCGCAACACGCTGGCCGTGAGACTCGAACCGGCAACTCTTGGGTTACAAGCCCGACTCTCTAACCACTAAGCTACAACTGACCCCACAGTAATAAAATGCTCTAACAGCCACAAGAGAAAACTGATGCCTTTCACCATTAACCACAGCGGCAAAAAAAAGAAAAAAAACAACAGGTTTTATAAACAACACAGTCCAGCGCCAGATCGCCTCTTTAACAAACGAACGATATGTATGATATGCATAACAACAATAGTAGACAATAGTAGGCTAAACGCTGACTATAAATCAAGGAAACAACATCACCAATGGATCACCAATAAAGTTTAGAAAAGATGCGCAATTTAACCTAATGTCTTCAGTGGCACAGGCACTAGTGTGGAAGCCTAGTTTATTTGATGCTTGTTTCAAAGTCCTTGGTTCGAATCTGTATTTTATACCTTTTGGTATCACAAATCACATCGAAAAGGCATTTATTTTCAACAAAAATGAAGTAGAAATAAAGTGTCTAACGAGTGTTTAATAAAACACTTTATACTATTATTGCATCCTGTTAATGTACACAATTACTGAGATGCAAACAGAATCTGCCAAAATATAGAATATACCATCTAATTACTATTTACACTTATTGCAAACTTTCGCGACATTTACATGATGTCAATAGAATATATAGCTATTTGTTTTTAGTGTAAATCACAACTGTTGCTTTTTGCACTTAGTGCATAGTCACTGACTAATTCAACTGGAAAAATGTAGGCTATATTTGGTGTTAATGTATGCATTTTTAGTGGAATTTCACCGTTCTGATGAAAATGAGAAATGACTGTGAAATTCTACTGGTTTTCTCTGTAAAACTAAATTTTTTTTAAACTCTGACCAAAAAATATACAGGGATGTTTTTTTAAGGACATGTCAGGATAACAATAGACAACAATTACTGTTATTTAAAGGAAAATGTAATTTTTTTGCAGTAACAAATTTAAATAGTTAAAAAACAGGAAAAATGTACATTAGATGTAAAAGTTAGCATTTTTATGGAATTTCACAGTTCTGGTCAAAATGTCATAATACTGTTAAATTCTACCGTTTTTTTTCTGTAAAAATACATTTATTTTTTACAGTGCAGGGGCAACTCTCATGGAAATGGTAAAGTTGGTACTTAGTGTTTGCCATGATTTTATTACATTCAGAAATAATTACAGCAGGCCTAATAATGTTATAATGTACCAACAGGATATTTAAGTTCCCTTCATTTTACAACAAATCCTTTACATTTAAAAAAATTATCAGAACAGAACAAATATATGTCTAATGGATAAATAAAATTGCAGTATATAATAAAATAGGTTTAGCTATAAAAAAAACAAACAAATGAAAATTATAATAATTTAAAGCAAAACATAAGGTAAGGTTGGCTCTCCCATTTGGGACAAATCTATATTTCCATATTTGTGATGTTGCCCATTTGAAGCTTAACTAATCAAACAGCTGAAACATAAAATAGCCTACTCGATTTTTGTTCACACAGTAAAGTCATAAATCAGAAATGCAAACTGTTAGCAGTTTGAAAAATCTAGAATAATAACAGAGTTAATAAAAAAATATTTATAAATGCTGGACCGTTTTCATTTAACTCTGCATATAGAACCTGGAGATTTTTAAATTTTTTCTATTAACCAAGAATGAACGGAAATGAAAACATTTAGCTTTTAATCTGTATATATATATATATATATATATATATATATATATATATATTAACTCAGGATTATCTTTGTGTTTATTAAACATTAATTAATGCATATTAGTGCAGCCGTATTGTAATGTGGCATTCAATGGTATATGGAACCTAATATGGTTTTCACTGACACAGAAACTGTAGTTCTATAACAGACAGAGATGAGGTCTATTCTCTATATTCTAGTTCTATTCCTCTATGGGAAACACTGACTCATGGGAACATAACAAGTATTTAGAGCTTATGATATGTGTTAAGCTTTCATTACAATCTAACAAGTACAGCATAACGCATCTTATCTGAAAAATTATAAGTTATCTATTTAGGAATATAAGACGAGAACACAGATTAATGAGTATGGGTAGATTTAATATCATAATTGATGCCATATATTGAATCATTCATTCATCCATTCGTTGTACTTCTGACTTGTTGAAGTGTTTAATGTAACTTATTTTTTATTTTTATTTACATCACAGTATTAAATTTAAAGTATTTAATTTAATGTACTTTATTATTATTATTATTATTATTATTTTATTATATTGGCATTAGAATTAAAAAAAAAAGTTTTTAGCTTCACACTTCAGCAATAATATTTGTTGTAATTGTACAACTTATATGACAGAAAATTGATTGTGATTTAGAAAACTGATTTAGCTTCACACTACAGAGATTATATTTGTTGGCAGACTATAATTTATATAACTGTTGTGAAACTTGATCAGCTGCTATTTGATTAGTCGTCTTAATTTCATCAATTTAATGTGTTTGAAAAGAACATTCTGTGTGTTAAAGGGTTTTTCAGAATGAATGTACTTGTACAAAATATCTCATTCAAAGACTTTAAATTAATTGGTTTCTACAGTCTAGGAGAATGGAGGCCTTTTTTATTTCTGCCTTTCTTTCTGATGTTTTTATTAGCTATCACAGCAAATTCTATTCTCCTATATTTAATAAAATCTCAAAAGTCTCTGCATTCTCCTATGTATGTACTAATAGGTGTTATGGCTGTGTTAGACTTGATAATGCCCATGTTTTTTGTACCTAACATGCTTCTTAGTCTCTTGTTCAATTTGAGTGGGATATCCCTAAAAGGTTGTTTGATACAAATGTTTGGTCTTCATTTTATTGGAACATTCCAATCTACTTTGCTTTTCTGGATGGCACTGGATCGTTACTTTGCGATATGCAGACCCCTTTATTATCATAAATGCATGGAAATCCCTAAATTTCTAAAGTTTGTTGTTGTGCCAGTAATCAGAAATGGACTTTTGATTGTCACCATGGTCTCTCTGGCTGGAAGATTGTCATTTTGTGAAACAAACATTATTGATCACTCTTTTTGTGAGCACATGGCATTGGTTCAGTTAGCATGTGGTGACATATCAATTAATAACATTGTAGGACTTTTGGCTGCTTTCCTTATAACAACAACTGATTTTATTCTCATTACCATTTCTTATATTTTGATTTTTTCTTCTGTGCTTAGATCTGGTAAGGCTCATTTAAAGGCCATCAATACCTGCATTACTCACATAATTATTATGACAATTTCTTTGATTTCTGCTTTAATTGCATTTTTGTCATACAGAATAAGGAATAACATTTCTTCTAGTAACCGTATATTTATAAGCATCTTATACTTACTTTTTCCAAGTTGTCTACACCCACTAATCTATGGATGGAGAACAAAAGAAATACGACATACATTTCTGAAGTTTATAAACAATGCAAAGGTCTTTCCTATTAAAAAATGAATGTTTTTTTTTTTTTTTTTTTTTTTTTACAAATGAATAGAAATTACATGATAACACTTCAAACACATAAGCTTAATACAATGACCTATTGTCTGGCTTGATGAAAGCTATATGATACCTTGAAGATAAATGCATAACAAATACAAATAATGTCTAAACAGTTAAATCATCTAATAGAAATGGTAACCTACACACAAATGCAAATAAGTGTAAGCTGTACATTGACTTTAGCTAGTACAGTATATCATTGACAAACATAAAACAGAAGGCATGTTTTGTATCTGTGATGCATACAATTTTGTGGTACAGTAAGCATTTTAATTTTAATTGAATAGCATGTAGAAAAATATTGTGATGCCTGAATTGTGTTGAATCTGTCCACTTTGTAAACAATGTAAAATCAAACTGCAGTTTATACGTTTTATGAGACAATGGTAGTTATTTTGTCAACACTGAAGCTCTCAGCATTCTCAACATTGCAAGACTTTCTGACTGTAATAATTCAGTAGTTCCAGTGGATTTAATACGTTTTAATAGTTATATAAATGTGTCCATGCTAATATTATATAAACCACTGGGAGACCACAGATAATTGAAATTCTCTGTATTGCATTAATATAAAGGCATTTCAAATAAATATATTTAATATAAAACATTTTATTTTATTTCAAAAAATAAGTTGAATAGCATTTTCATCTGCAGTTATATGTTTATGTGAGCTATGTGCAGTTCTGTACTACTCCGAGTATTTTGGTCACACTGTCCTTCCTTAGAATTAGTTATAATACAAAGTCAACCACCATGAGAGGTTAATCACAATGCAATAGAAACTTTAAGTTTACTGTTTCCTGTTGTGCCCTTATTTTAGAAGTTTTATATATTTTGCCATATGTAAAGCACATGCCCAGATAACAAGCAATGTTGCTCTTAACCATGTTCACAGAAACATGAAACATTTCATTTATCAAATAGTGTTAATGCATTATGCTATTTGCCCTATACATATATCACTTGTGATGGTTTCTAGTCATAAAAAGTAAAAAATAACTAATTTGGCCCTTTGGTTATTGGGCCCAACAGTTTCTCAGTCTACTTCATTCATATTTCTGCACCGCTCGAGTATTATCTAGCATGTTACAAGGTCTGACCCTTGTTATAATATATAAAGACATAACAATTATGAGCACTTGGGAGGCTATGTCTATTTTATAGGGCTAGTCTGCATAAGACTAATCTACATGTTGCTGTCTATGGTTTGTTTTCTAAAAAAGCTTTATTTTGGCTATATCTGAAAATAAAACCCAGTCCCAATTTACAACAAAGCCTTTTAATCTGTGATGGCATAAAAGGCATTTTATTCAAACCTTCAGTCAAACAAAAACAAACAAACAATACATAAATAATAGGGCCAGGACTTTAACGCGTTAACTAAGATTAATTAATTAAAGAAAAAAAATCCCGCATTTTTAATAACGTATTTTTGCACCGCGGAACGTTTCTCACTGGATGAGTTTCGGCGGACCGATTGTACTGAAGCACCAACTAGCGTTCGCATATCACCGCAGCACATCGAACCTCAAGAATCACCTCAACTCAAAACATATAGCAGCTAGCGTGGACTTTACACTTTATGTTGAACTATGTATTATTTTGTTGGTGCAACAGTTTATGTAGAATTCTTTATTGTTTTGGCCAAGATTATTGAGAGTTGGACTTAGTATGTTATGGCCTCTGAAGCAACAGAGAGATGTTTTCTAATAGTCAGTGTTTCCAATGTTCTGAATGTAATTGACAGTATTGTGTTTTACTTAAAAACACTTTACAGAAGGTTCCAGCACCTATAAGCTTCCTGAATTTCTGAAATGTACTATTTCTAAATTGTTTCTAAATATGCTATTGCTACACTTAATGGCAAAAATTGCACTGGTCTGCTAGACTTGGTTGAACAAAAATAAACAATATTTTGTTGCTTAAGCTTATGTATTCAGTCATTATTCAATGGTATATTATAAATCCATGTGAAAAAAAAAAACTCTCTATTCTCAGGTCAAATATTTATATGCGATTAAAATGCGATTAATTTCGATTAATTAATTACAAAGCCTCTAATTAATTAGATTTTTTTTTTTTAATCGAGTCCCGGCCCTAATAAATAAATAAATAAATGAAAATAACAATAGTTCAGACAGGACAATTTTGGCAAGTTACTTGAGTTTATTGAAACACTATTTATCTTTGGCATTATGGTTCCTTATGTGGGTTCTTGCTCCAAAATTAATTGAACATACAAGAGCTTTAACATTAACCTCCCCGGAACCATCAGTATGGAAATACATAGACAATTAAGACACTTAGTAATGTCCCTTTGAAGTCGATTAACGCATATATGCGTTTTGAGTCATTTTCTCCGGATAACCCCGAAAAGAACTTAAATTACACTCTCAGTTTTAATCGTACAGACATGGGCGTAGGTTTGGTCTCAGTTTTGGTGGGGACACCCAAAAAAAACTGGAATATTAAAATGTTTTTACTCTGGCCTTTGTATGTGGAGAGACAGCCCTTGTAACTTACCGTCGGCGTCGTCAACATGCGCGCACACACACACACACACCACCCGCTCGCTGCTAGTGCAAGCACAAAAGTAGTCCCGGCTCGCGCGTGTAGCCTGTCAGATACCCCGCCGCCAATCAAATTATGGCATTTCTTGTACTGTCGTCGTCCTGGCCATTAGGATCGATCCAAATAGCAGTGCAAAGATCCAAATAGCAGTTCAAAAAAGCTTGCAAAATATTGATAGGGACTAGTACCTAGAATCCCCCCCTAAACCTACACCCATGCGTACAGATAAGAGCAATACATCAATCGAATCTGTAAAGGGTCTACTTTCTTTTGGATACAGACATAATAACAAAACACCTTTGTGCACTTATAAGATAAAGATAACAAACAAGGTACGCTGTCTGCAGCCTTTGTGTGCTCTGATCTTCATTTACAAACACGTCATTAAAATGAACTGTAACTCCGTGAATACTCAACGAAGAGACATGAGAGAGATATCTATAGAAAGCCTAGAAATGTCTACTTTTAAACTAAACAAGTGCTGCCGAAAACAAATTTTCTGAGAAAAAGTAATCCATATGAAAACAACACGATGTCTGTTTTTCATGTCTCCGTTCATTATATCTAATGTGACCACGCCCCCGGCGCTTAACGCGCTATTCAGATTCAAACTGAAGTGCGCGGCTTGAATACGCCCACACAGAAGAAAAAGCAGCGAGACTGTTCTTCAAGATTTTATTTTATTTTACTGTTTGCTTCGCGATGAGAGGAATAAGACATAAATCACTCCAAAAAATGTGATGTGGTTGAGGATTTGAGAAATGGATTTCCTCAGAAAAAAGAATGAAGCACTTTATTCAGCAGAGATCATAAACATGAGTAAGTCTCGTTTTATTTATTTGTACTAGTTTTCACATAACGTGTAAACATTTTACTAGTTAGACTTTTTCCAAATACTTTTTCCAAAATATAATTCCTGACTAAATGTATAATCAAGTGAAACATTATGAAGGTTCAATAACAATATACAATACTATACCATTCAAAAGCTTGATATAAATATAAATGTGACAAATAGAGATAACTCTAACAAATGTAAAAACAATGCAGTTCTTTCAATTTATTCCCCCTAAAAAAAACTGAAAAATATTCTCAGCTCTATTCAACATTAATAATAATAATAATGATGATGATGATAATACATTTCTGAAGGATTGTGTGACTGGAGTAAGGATGCCAAAAAATTAGTTTGAAAGTAAGCTTTCATTGTCCCTAATAAACTGTTTAACTGCTCCCCCAAGTGGATATTAAATTATGTTGTGGGATAATTAAATATATTCTTAATAAACTACAAACATAAAATTATATAGATGTATTTTATTCTCACATTCTTTCTTGTAATTTCTCACTCACAGTGGCACAGCAGACTGAGAGGCTCATTATGCAGCTCATTATGCAGGCCTTTGTCTTCTCAGGTGTAAATCACTATGATATTCATGATAGTTGACGCCTACTCGCATATGACTTTTACCAACAAAAAGTGTCATAGAAAATTTAAATCAATATATTGTTTTCTGTGAGTGAGTAAACAAGATGATTTTCACATAATTTAGAAAGAAAAATTCTAGGCTACAAGCTCCAGTTCTCAACAGTCCCGGGATCCAATGTTATGTATGTGTTTTATGGCCTTATTCAAGTGATTTAACATTTTTAGTTTTTCACTAACCATCCATAACATTTTTTTTCTCAAAAATACAATCATGTACATACATGCATTTCACATATTATTATAGCCCAGTTTGTGCTGATTACAGTGATATTAGACTTTACCCATTTTGATATTTATAAGAAACTGAAAAAAGCACAAATATCAGGGCATGACAAAAACTTCTCCAGGCCCCAAAAATACCCTTACACTCCAGAGGGTTAAAAATTAATAGTGGTAATTGGAGCAAGGAATGAAGAAACAAGGAATTCTTCGACATCAGTGTCTTTAATAATCTAATCACAAGGGGAACGTAGGAGACACAGGAACACATGGAAGGACGTTCAGAACCGATAAATACTGAATGAAAGGACTAGGGCTTTTAAACACAGCATACTTGGGCAAGAACTAAACTCACCTGGAATCAAATTAACATAATCAATGGGAGAGAGAAACTGGGTCACATGGAGCAAAAACACACACAGACAGGTCCATTACCCTTACACCTGCAGCCAGTGGTAACAGGTGCTTTTATATATATATATATATATATATATATATATATATATATATATATATATATATATATATATATATATATATATATATATATATATATATTATTTATTTTTTTTTAACATAAGAACGCATTTATCCCTTCATCCTAAATAAATAAATAACTTAATTACATACCAGCATAATGGAGCATTAAACATTAACAAATCTCCATATTGTCGAAACTTGCTAAAATACATAAAATCAAACAAACAAACACTTTATTTCATCATCTCTCATTGTTTAGCCCAGTGCAAAGCATTTGGGAAGTTGGAATCTTTTAATGATAATTTAAACCAAATAAAATCATGAATGTTTTCTCAACATTAACATAACTAATTGTTATAACAATTTGTTGGATTTTTTTTTTTTAAATTAAATTTAATAAGAGGCTAAATTAATTTTTAATTCCTTCTTTGGTCAAGCTAATTGGAGATATGTTACTGACTACTGCAACAATGTACCTATGCACATACATATTGTAAATACTAAATTTACAAGGAAATATAAACTTAGTAAACCACCGTTCTCTCCAATATGTCCCACTCATGACTCTACCACCAGCTACTACTTCCTCTGCAATAGTTCATCCTTCAGTGAAAATGGCTGTAGTAAACGCTAGGTCACTGTAAAATAAACATTCATTTTGAACAACTTTCTCTCATCTCAGGACTTTTCAGGACTCAGGATTTTCTGTTTATGTCTGAAACCAGATGATCTTTAGTTTCTGGGTGATCTCCTTCTGACTGTTCCTTTTACAGCTCTCCCAGGCCAAATGGATGTCTGTCTACAATTTTCAAGATGCCATTCAAATGTTGACTACTGTCTGATGATGTCTTTCTAGTTTTGAGCCACAGTCTTGCATATAGATCTCAATGGTTCTCTACACTCTCAGAAAAAAAGGTACATGGTGGTACAAATAATGTTCCTTGAAGAACGGTTTTGTACCTTTTTAATAATTGTACCCTAAATGGTACAGGAAAGACCTCTGATGATACTGTTTGGTACCTTTTAAGGTACAACTGAAATGAAGGTACAAAATTGTTCTCACATCAAGGGTACATTGAATACCTGTCAACCTTAATAGACAGCTCCCTTATTATTACATTTGCAAATAGCATACAATCTCTGTGAACGAAAATGATTAAATAGTAAAGATATGAATAATTTACAGATTAAAATATTTAAATGAGTTTATACAACTGTCTTAAATGTACATTATCATAACAGTTCTGATAATAGTGCTAAAAACATGTGAAAACCACTAGGAAACAGGTTTTGTGATATTTATAAAACAAAATACATGCAGTTTTTTTAATAAATATTTTAATAGACAATCATGATGAAATACATTTATCATTGGTATCCACGCAATTTGTCGTTTGCTTTCCTTTGCAATCCGACCAAATTACTGTTTCATGCACGATTGGTTGCTGTGTTAAATAATTTGCGTAGCAACAAGACACTGATTGGTCGAATTCGGCAGCGCTGCTGCAGCCGTTACTAGGCTAGTGACAAATGGTCAAAAAGTGCTTTAGTTTTCGAGATACCCCTACCGGAGGTAGAACTAAACCCAACAATGTTTTTCCTCATCTCTAAGGTCTCCCACATATGAAATGGATTCTTGGCTAAAAATATTTTACTGCTAAGATTGTTAAATTAACAGATATTGTTATACACCACAAAACCAATAAAGGACTAAAATATAGCCTGTCCGTATGGGAGTTAAGGCATATAAACTAATGCAGATCAATCACACAAGCTCTGAGAGCTTTGAAACCTGACATGTTTGTAGTCAGGAAGATGATTTAACTACTAGAAAAGACTGGATGTGAATATCTTGATGTATGGAATAAATAGAGACATGTAAACACATATCTAAAATAAGCGGAAATGCACAAATTTAATATCTATGCAGAATGTTTTCATTTACTTTGTGCTTGCTTTGCCTGGGATTATCATAGAAACACATGATGGCTCGTTGGAAAGGTGGGGTTGTGCTGAATCCAGCAATACCAAATATGTAAATATAGCATGAGACATAGGAGTGTTCTGTCACTCAATGTATGAGGTGTCCAAAATGAAAGAACACTGAACAAAATAGCCTCAAGTCCAAATCACATTATCAGTGGTGAGAAGAATGTTGACAAATTCATTGTTACTGCAAAGTAACTTACATTAGGTAAGTGCTGATCTATATTTATGATACATTTAATGATGATACATTACATAAGGCACAGTATACTATACAATTCATATGAACCACAGATCCAATTGAATCAGGTTAACATTGGAATGGAACACCTTTATTAAAATATCGTCACTGTCGGGCAGAATCCTTGCATGTCCAAATTTTGTCTATTTCATATTTTTTCACAGTTCAATGCTATTGGTCAAACCCCACGTGGTAAACAATCTAAAGTGTTGAAAATAGATTGAGAGTAAATCTCTTAACTCCATTGGACACTTCAACTGTCTGAGAATCCTCGTAACACCTCTTCTTCACTCCGCGGCAAGAGGTTCCACGGCATTTTGTGTTCTCAGGATTTTAAGTCGCAACGATTGAGAAATCCTCGTCGAGCAACACATAAAGCAAGCCTTAACTCTGATTTTATCTATTTTAAACTATGATATCAGTTATTGATGTATTTTAAATGTCTACTTATTACTAGGCAAGGCAAGGCAAGTTTATTTATATAGCACATTTCATACACAATGGTAATTCAAAGTGCTTTACATAAAATAAAGTAAAATAATCATGAAGAAAAATAAAAAAAAATAAAGACAAGCAATTTTAAAACTTTTAAAATTATGAAAAAAAACTACTTAACTAAAATGAATTTAAAAACAGTTAGAAAATGATTTTACATAAAAAAAAAAAGTGAAAATATAGTACAATCAGTTCGGACATTGCACAGTACTCATTCAATAAATGCACAGCTAAACAGATGAATTTTGAGTCTAGATTTAAATGTGACTAGTGTTTTAGCACATCTGATCTCTTCTGGAAGCTGATTCCAACTGCGGGCAGCATAGTAACTAAAGGCAGACTCCCCTTGTTTTGTGTGAACCCTTGGTATTTCTAACTGAGTCAATCCTAATGATCTGAGTGCTCTGTTAGGTTTATATTCAGTGAACATATCTGCAATATATTTCGGTCCTAGGTCATTTAATGACTTATATACGAGTAAAAGTACTTTAAAATCAATCCTAAATGTAACTGGAAGCCAGTGTAAGGACCTGAGGACTGGTGTGATATGCTCAGATTTTCTGGTTCTAGTCAGAATCCTGGCAGCAGCGTTCTGGATGAGCTGCAGCTGTCTAATGGTCTTTTTAGGAAGGCCGGTGTGGAGCCTATTACAATAGTCCACCCTGCTGGTGATAAAGGCATGAACAAGTTTCTCCAAGTCTTGGCTGGAAACAAAACCTCTAATTCTTGCAATGTTTTTGAGATGATAGTATGCTGATTTAGTTACTGCTTTGACATGACTACTGAAACTAAGGTCTGTCTCCAGAATCACACCAAGATTCCTGACTTGATTTTTTGTTGTGAGACCCCTAGAGTCAAGGTATGCATTCATCTTGAAAACTTCATGTTTGTTTCCAAATGCAATGACTTCAGTTTTTTCCTTGTTTAACTGAAGAAAGCTCTGCCACATCCAACTATTCATTTTATCAATGGATTGGCAGAGGGAGTCAATAGGCGGATCTTTTGTGACGTCATTGTTTATGTTTGTCGCGTTGCATCATGGGAATCGTGTGGCAGGAAACACCGCTAGATACCTGTAATTTGTTTGTTTTGCATGTTTGGAGGAGGATTTAGAGAAGAGGATGGTTCACTCTTGCTGTGTGGTCGATTGTACGGTTAGTTGGGGGCCTGATAAAAAGTTTTTCCGAATTCCCTCCAAAAAGGATAGCGAAAAACGAAAGAAAGGGTTGCATGCAATTAGGCGATTGAACCTGGACGCTCCGAAGAAAGCCCGCAGCTTCTGATCGAGTTTGTGAGGCACATTTTGTTCATGGTAAGTCTTAGTGACTATGTATTTATAGAAGATTGAATAAAAATAAATAAAACTGAGTCAAATCAACCGAGTCATATGTTTTCGCTTTCTGATTCAGGTGTCCCAAACCGCAATCCACAGCACCCAGACTATGTTCCTCACATCATTCTGTAGCTGTGCTTTGCTGCAAGCCTCACTAGTACATGCAGCATTTGTAAGTTCTATCCTGACAGCTGCTTCTACTTTAAACATTAAAGCTGCTACATGACTGCATGTTTCTCCAAGACTAGATTTGAAAGAAGGAGAAATGTGTAAGCAGTGATATACAATTTTTCACCATTAGTACAGACGCCATTGAAATTCTCACACTGAACACAATTGAATTGGTACAACAGTCACTAAATTTTCAATAAATAAATAAGTAAATAAGAACACTGATCAATGAAGACTTACCCGGCTTTGCAGTCGCAGTGAGCAGTGATTATTTCGCCGTTCTCTTTGGCGATCACCCACGGGAGATGTGAATCATGCTGTGACTCTGCTTGGCCAGGTCTAACCTCTGTTTTTAGCACGATCACTGCTTTCTGTTTGACAGAAAAGATCGGCCCAACTTTTCGAGAAACAAAATAATCATAGGCCTCCAGACTTTTGAAAGCCTTTAATCTTTCAAGAGTGAAGGGTCCAGAAGTTTCTATTAAATAAGAATAAATGTCTCCCCAACAGATTGGTGGCCAAGATACGGGCGGGTCAGACCAATGTTTTTTGTCATACCAGATCTCATATGGGCTTTGAATAAGTTTGATTTTGTCACCAATACAAATTTTGAGCTTCTCTCCAAACCTCCTCTGGTCTTCAGATGTTAAAGTGCTTATATATTGAGGATTTTGCCCGCTAACTCTCTTGAAAGTGCTCGTCACGTCTTTACAGCCGCCATACTGTTTGTTTTGTTGCAACACAACTACTCGCGCATGCGTACAAAGATGTCAAAGATCCTCCTATTGGGCTGTAGTAATTTGGAGATAAGGCTAGGTAAATCTGGGTATCATCAGCATAGCTGTGATAGGCAATTTGGTTCTTTCTCATTATATGATTTAGTGGAAGCATATACAGTCTAAACAAGAGCGGTGAAAGAATTGACCCTTGTGGGACTCCACATGTCATGGACGTCCACTTAGACTTATGCTCTAATAGACTCACATAATAGCCTCTCCCTTCTAAGTATGACCTGAACCATTTGAGTACCATCCCAGAAAGCCCAACCCAGTTTTCCAGTCTCTGTAGAAGTATGTTATGGTCGATAGTACTAGGGTTATTATTACTAGGCTTATTATACATGTGCATTGAAGTTTTAAAATATATCTAATTTCTAATTCTACTTGTATTGAATTAAATGTTTTGGATACCAGCATTAAATTATTGTTTTTATTATTATTTTACTGACTCAAAGTTGCCACAGTGCATGTAAAATGCCCCAAGTAGGCTAACAGGTTTTATTTATGGGAGAAAAAAGGTCTGTCTACTGGCGCCAAGTAAGCCTATCTTTGCATAACTCTGTTTTTTTTTCTTACAGTAACGAATGAAAAAAGTTAGTTTAGATACATTTGAGTAGGCTTGTTTTGTTAAAAATCCATAGCTGTAATGCTTCGGTGCAGAAGGAAGCCTGTGAACCACGAAAGTAACTTTGTGCGCAGATTAGGCTAATTTCCGCCTATTACAGCCTAGTCACCTCATCGTTTTTTGTTCTGCTTCACTTTTGAAGCTCTTAAATGTTTAAAATAGAGTTTAGGAAGATGTATGTAACTACAGTTAGCTTTGGTTAACTATTGAAGCCTTTTCTCTTGTCAAAAGGCTCAACGCGACCGTCGACTTTGTTTGCGGCAGATTAATTTTTGCCTTAATTTTTAGATTTTTCCTATTCCTATTCCTATGTTTGCGGTGGTACATGACGTAAACAGTTACCAGCTCACCATGCCCTTGGTGCGAGCTACCACGCCCTTGGCAGTATCAAACCATCTTGTTCCGTCAAAATCACTGTGAGTCAGGAGTTGGAATTGCGAGTATTGAAAATGATCAGGATAGAGTAATTTAGCATCTATTTAGCATAGCATTTATATAGTTATTTAGATTATTTTGTGTAGCCTATGTTGTTAATTAGCATAGTTTTAGTATAACCTTAGTATTGTTAGAAGCACAGTTAGTTAGTAGCATAGTATTGCATCAGTTAGGATAGCTTCAAGTTAGCATAGATTTATTTACAGGATGGTACGTGCTGGTTGCAACAGCACGGACTGTATAGTTTTCCAGCAGACTTGAAAATTAGGCACTAGTGGTTGCATACACTTGGCCTGAAAGACTGTGAGTTCCCCCCTAGAGCTGGAGTGTGCAAACTGCATTTTACGCGGAATTGCTTCTCCAATGCAATGGAGGTGGAAATGGGCTTCTCCACACAGCTGAAAAGCGATGCAGTGCCTTACTCGGAGACTGGCCTCATTCTCTCTTGCAGGTCAAGCCCACAGAAAGACACTGGCATTTGGTGGCATCGGTGCAGTTTCCGTCTTTACAGTAGAGAGTTTAAGATGCTATTAAATTATCAAATTAAATGTACAGTTCATTAATATAAGGAATATGTATATAGTATTTTCGTCACATACCGCAAAATGTGGCATAATGGACTAAGATGAGAAAGGCCAAACTCAATATGCTTCTCTACTTTATTAAAATACATAACTAATATGTACAGGCAAGCACGTGAGTTCAGAATAATCGCAACATGCAAAGTTTCACATTAAGTATTTTTCCATATAGAATAAACTGTCTACAACTTGTTTATATCACTGTCTTTGTCCATTAACCTACATTATGTTTTATTTATAATGATTTTCTATAGGAGGAAAACGTTTAATGTACAATTTAACGCACTGCGTTCTGTACTTGTCTTCTTGCCTGTACGGAGTTGATCATTTTAAAATCACTTAATGCATAATGCCCGTTCATATTTGCTGGCAAAGTATATACTCTATATATAGATATAAGTATATATATATATACTTCACTTGTGTTGATTGCAAGTGAAGTCACAGGTAGCGGAGAGTGCAAGTAGCGATTGCAAGTGACATTGTAATTTAGTTTATTTTTTCTTGTCTTCGCCACATAGCAACTGTTATAAAATGTTGGGAAATTCAAACAAAAAGTTATCAATAAATAGAACAAAATAAAAAATAAAGACCGCAAGTGACGTCACTAGCAGAAGCAGTGTCTGAGAGTGCAAGTGCAAGTCTGCAGCCAGACCCTTCTCCAATGGTTACCAAAAGCAGTTGATGTTCCAAATGGTTGCTGCTAGAAAATAAACTCAAAAGCCAGAGAAGACAGGGCTCATTTCCCCAAAAGAGTGTTTGTTTCTTTAGTTAGATTGCCATTTGTTTTAAGACAGTAATTTAAGTTGTATTGTATGCAGTTAAGTTATAGTTTTATTAAAAAGTTAATTAAGTTAAAACTACTGGTCTCCTGTTTGTGCTATGGTAAGGTGTTATCTTTCGATTTCAGTCATTGTTTCCATATAATACAAGGTGCCATATGAAATATTTCATTATTAGATGTATCTTATATTTGAATTTCTCAACATTCTTCTCACCACTGATAATGGGCTCTGGACCAAACGTATGTCAGTGTTCCATTTTCATTCATTTTGGACACCTCATACATTGAGTGACAGAACACTCCTATGTGTCATGCTATATTTACATATTTGGTATTGCTGGATTCAGCACAACCCCACCTTTCCAACAAGCCAACAAATGTGTTTCTATGATAATCCCAGGCAAAGCAAGCACAAAGTAAATGAAAACATTCTGCATAGATATTAAATTTGTGCATTTCCGCTTATTTTAGATATGTGTTTACATGTCTCTATTTATTCCATACATCAAGATATTCACATCCAGTCTTTTCTAGTAGTTAAATCATCTTCCTGACTACAAACATGTCAAGTTTCAAAGCTCTCAGAGCTTGTGTGATTGATCTGCATTAGTTTATATGCCTTAACTCCCATACGGACAGGCTATATTTTAGTCCTTTATTGGTTTTGTGGTGTATAACAATATCTGTTAATTTAACAATCTTAGCAGTAAAATATTTTTAGCCAAGAATCCATTTCAAATATGGGAGACCTTAGAGATGAGGAAAAACATTGTTGGGTTTAGTTCTACCTCCGGTAGGGGTATCTCGAAAATTCAGGGGTATTGTCACTAGCCTATACGGAATTTTCTCTGTCATTACGGAGAGCGGGAAGAAGCACTACTGAAACACACGTCCAGGCATTTTGCTTCTGTCTTTTTCGACTTAAAAGCTCAAAAATATTAAGAAGGTGGATTTAAATGATCAAATAGTTTGTAGACGAAATGTAAAGGTGAGTTTTGATTATTTGTGTTTATAGTTTATAGTGTTTATATAATTAGTACATGTGACAAACAATTTAAATGTTTCAACTACTCAAAGCAAAATTAGAAACGTAAATTTAGCATATACGACAGCATGCAATGCTGTTATCCATTTGTGTACACTTTTTGACATTTTTAAAGCAGTTAGTTTCTTAAATATTACGTTACAATACACAATATGTCATAGGCATAGCAACACGACATTGATTGGCCAAAGATTTTTCAAACAACGGAGAGCGGGAAGCAGACGACCATGGCTTTGTCGTCGATGTTGTCAGAAGAACTCCTATTAAAATTAACAGAGGCCGGACTCGAATTCTCAGAGGAAGAAAAGAGAAAATTCAAAGGTGAGTTTTATATTTAATCAAATCAAAAATGTATAAAATGTTACAGCTTTTTAAGCATTGCATTAGCAAGTTTATTTAGCTTATGTACGAATCCAGTGCTATTAACCGTCCGCTTATAGTATAAAGTGATTCAGTTTGTGTGTTGCAATTCTGGTAAATTAAGTTATGCCTGTTTCAGATTAATTTACAAGATTTTTGTGTCAGTTATGATAGTCACGGTGTCTCGCCCACACACACTGTTGCTCACTCACTCGCGCACACACACACACTCACTCACTGTTGCTTGCTCACATACTCACTCACTCTTGACATGGATGACCGTTAAAAATTAAACATGCTAGTCATGATGTCGTGACGCATCGCAGACGCGACATTGTTTGTCGCCTATTATGAAAGTGATGTGACATTCAGCCAAGTATGGTGACCCATGCTCAGAATTCGTGCTCTGCATTTAACCCATCCGAAGTGCGCGCACACACACAGAGCAGTGAACACACCCACACACTGTGAACACACACCCGGAGCAGTGGGCAGTTATGACACACTATACGAGATGAAACTATTGAATCTTGCGTCCCGACGCCCGTTGTGGTTTATGAATCCCCACGACACCCTGCGTCAAACTGATCTGTTAAATGTTATCGTGTAATCTGAACCAGGCATTAATTTAACGTTTGACATTCGTTACACATACGGTTTCATACCTATTAAACTCTGTGCATTTCATGTTTTCAGCCTAAACCTAACTCCGATATACAAATAACATCCGTCTTGTGCATGTTTCAAAAAGTATATATCTTGCAAAAGTCCAGACAAACTTGTGACGTGTGTTCTTTGTGTTCTGCCCATCACTCTATCCCTGTGTTTAAAATAGTGTGATTAACGTTACCTGATTCTGCGCTATCTATAAGTCATATACATTTCAATCATAGTAAGTTTTTTGAAACTTAGCAAATGTCTCTTTGACTCTTAGATTTTGAAGTTGATGGGGAAACTGTCAGTGCTGGTCTCACGGATCACATGATAGCACAGCTTTTTGAGAAGTCTTTTAAGAAGCAAGTTAAATTTATCAAACTTATCCAACAACTTGAAGAGAACCAGAGTGAAGAACCGTCTGAAAGTCTGACTACACCTTCAGCTTTGAGGCAAGTATTAGTATTGTTTTATTTATGTTCCCTTATATTTTCTTCTGATTGACTGATTTTCCTTAAGTCCTTAAATTTTGTATTAATTTTTTTGCCATAATGACATTGATGTCAGTCTTGATAAAGCACAGTAAAACTGCACTTCAAAGTCTGAAAGATTTCACAGAAGTAACTTTATTAGAAGTCTATTAACCCAAAACTCTGATGCTTCAAAACTTCAATAAAGAGATCGTAAAATAAGTCCAAATGAATTAAGTCGGTTAATTAATTTGTTTATTTAAAATCTGGCCATCATTTTATGTTACAAAAAGTGCATAATGCTGCTAATTTTTGTTGGTTTCAACATACAATTCTGTGAAGTGATTTCAGTATATGTGAGTACTTTTTGAACATTCCAGAACATTTTATCAATTGCTGCGTTTACTTGGACACATGTAATTGAATTGATGGCTCAATCGGACTAAAAAACCTTCATGTTAACACCTTAATCGATCTGATTTAGCTTGATCCAGATGAAATTTAGATCGGATTGAAATGGGCGGTTTATCTCTTTTGTAATCCGATCGAGAGAACATGTAAACACTTGAAAACCGAAACTGAAAGGACTGTGCAATGACGTTAAATAGCGTAATGACGTATGACGCGTGGAACGAGCTGTTCTTCCTGTTGAATAAAGTGTCATATTAATAAGTTTCCCGTCATTCTAAAATCCTAATTTCACTCGCGTCTCTGTGAAGTGAAGCAGGACAACGTCCCACCAGTCCTTGTTTTGGATTCTCATCCAAAGATGTCTGGTTTTGGCCGTGGTGAGGGGCATTTTTCCTGCGTGATCAATAAGCAGCACGGCAAAACAGTTAATCTGCTCTAAATTATGACCAGAGACAAATTAATATTATGTCTGCTGTTTAAAACAAATAAATAACCAATAGAGGAGAATATTTATGCGCGAACAGCCGGAAACTCTGTATATTTGTGCAGTGTGCGCATGTCAAAACATCAAATCCGATTTGAAACTTGTGACACATAAACGCGCACATCAACCCGATTACTTTATTTATCATTCATGTAAACACCTTGTTCGGATTCATCAATTGTATTGATTTCATTCTGATTGTGTCCATGTAAACGTAGCTAATGCTGTTAAAATTCAGAGATCATTTTGGTCACTATTATCGTGATATGAACATTTCATACTGTTTCATCTCTATTCTGCGTCATTCCTCTGTCTAAACAGCCAAGAATAAAGAATTTCAGCCCCATTCCTCGTCTTCTCACTACCAAATTCCCAAAGGATGTTCAGTTAAAATTGGATAACAAAGAACCATGTCATAAGATCAGCACTTACCGGCATAAAATTGTACGAGTGCTGCACGAGACTATGGCTCAGCACACACTGTAAGTTTAATAAACACTATTTTGTTTTTTAAATTCCAAACCCTGGTAAACATTTGTAGTAAATTTGCGCACTTTTTTAATCTTCTGATAGATATCCTTCAAACAGTGACTATGTTTGTGCAGTCAAGGCTCTTATCTCCAAATACCCTTACCTGAGAGATGCAGAGGGAAATGGATATGTAAGTCAACTGTTTAATATTTATTTTTTAGACATTAATGTAATATACAATTTATAGACATGCTTAAAAGGTCATGAAACCTGCTGTTTCAGCACCAGTTGGTTCTTGCTACAGTTTAATTTTTTTTTTTTATTCTATTAGGGCAATATTCACTAGTTCAGTGCTGAAAAATAGTTTAAAGTTCCCATTAGAGCATGGTGTGTGAACTGTTGCTTTATACTATGGTGAGAAAAGAAATAACATTAATTAAAATTAAAAAAAAAATTTTTTTCGTATTTGTATTTGTTATTCCAGGAAATGGGTCGAATGCATGCCGTAAATTTAAGCCGGTGTTTCCAGGATTCCTTCAGCAAAATTGTGTCCAATGTTTTGAGTTTGGCTAAGGGGAAATCCGTTATAGAAGCACATTACAAGGATGCCAGAAGAGAAGCCGTTGCAGAGAGTCTTTGTGGTATGCATGTTTTCCGTTTAGACAGCTTGTATTGAAAATACAAATTGAATATTGTACGTCTTTATACAGGCTATAAGCTGCCTGGGGGGCGGGATGTTAAATCACTAATTCGAGAGTAAAACATTCACATTTTTTAAATAAGAAATTAATAATAATTTTTTTAAAAGTAGTTTTCGGCCAAGTGCATCTAGAAGTTTTGGCCCTGAATTTATTCGGTGCATCCCTGAAAGTAAGATGATATAAAAATATTCTGGCTTAAGTGTAGATAGACAGTTGTAACTAGTCATTGGGAACATGAATTTAATCCAGTTTTCGTTTTGATGTTTGTAATATTGTTTTTTCCATTCTGTTTAGGAAGAACCAGCCACACCATATTCCACTGTACAGATTTTGGGAGCGTCTAACTGGAAACAGGTCTTGAGCGAGAAGAGAATTTTCAGCACTGTGAAAATGAAGGGATCTTTGCTGAGCAGTTGGGGTGGAGGACGGTGTTCTCTCTGCTTTTTGCATGTATTTTGTATTCAACCTTTCGTCCCTCATACAACAGGAACACACATCTCTTTCTCCAAAGGCATGTGTTGAAGCTAACTGCACCTGGTGACAAACCATTGCCAACTGCTGTCGTCAGGATTATTTTATCTTAGACTGAGAGGATGCCACGACCCTATGCATGTCCAAATTGTTCCTCACAGACATTCATGAATATTGCTGCTTCCTTAAGCAAAAGACACCAATTCAAACAGTGTTGGGAGTTTTCATCAGAAAGCATGTTGAGTGATTATGAAAAAGTGACTGGAACAAGCATACGCACTCAATTTACATCTTTACCCAGAGAGCTTCAAAATACACTTAAAAGTCACAAAAGTTGTCATGCCATTGATTTTGCAGGTAAAACACTTCAACGTGTAAATAATGTAAAGTACAGCACCAAAAGATGTGTTTGTTATTGATGTTGTGCATACAGAGTAAGTTCCTTTATTCTTTCAGGTTAAGTACGTTTTCAGTGTAGATACATTGTGGATACTGTGTGGGAAACTGTTGCTCCCACAATCGTTTGACAATCATTTCCATGCATTTCGTGTTTCAAATGATAAGGATTGGTTTTGTGTGATGCCAGCAGAGGAACTGGACCACCAGGCACTTGACCTTTATGTGGTTGATGACCATTTGTATGTAAGAGCCAGATATGCATAGTCACTCACCTACAAAACATTAGGTTTACATCTCATTAAAATGTTTATAATGCTATACTTAATTTAATTACTCCCTTAAAACTGTTAATGTTATGTAAATTCAAGGCTATTGTGTGGAAGTTAAAAATTTTAAAGTCTAAGTTGTATTGTGAATAGCTTGTGAATTTTTATTGTAGATTGGAAAATGAAATTGACATTGACATTTTAGTGAAATATTTTATATTATAAATGGAGAAATGTTTTTATGTTCTGTTAAAAATGTTTTAAATCTTCATTCTAAAGTGTACAGATGTATTTACAAAACAAGAAATATTTGAACCTGTAACAAAGTATTCAAACATGTATTTATGTGTATTGTGAATAGCTTGTGATTTTTTTTTTTTTTTTAGATGGGAAAATGAAATTGACATATTGTGACATTTTAGTGAAATATTTTGTAGCAAATGGAGAAATGTTCTGTTAAAAATGTTTGAAATCTTCATTGTAAACTGCAGAGATGTATTTTACAAAATAACCTGTAACAAAGTATTCAAATACAATGTATTTGTGTATTGTTTCTCATATTAAATTGATTTTATTCAATAGAAAAATGGCCTTTAATAGTTCTTGAAGGAACATATTTGACACGGCTAAGGTACAAAAGGGCTTGTCACTGGGGTGGTACCTTACAGGATCAAATTTGTACCTTAGATAAAGGTACAATATTGTAGCAGTAAGTAAAAAAAAAAAAAGGTACATTTTGGTTTTCCATGGTACAAATCATTTCCTTAAAAGTACAAACTATAATGGTACAAATTCGTTACTTCACATTAAGGTACAATTTTGTTCCAGTAAAAGGTACCGCCCCAGTGACAAGGGTTTGTACCTTCTTTGGTACAAAATTGTACCTTTTTTTCCGAGAGTGTAATCTGAATCCTGGTTTATAGATCACTCAAAATATAACAATGTTTATTCAAGAGTTCTCAAACATCGGACCCTATCATACACCCGGTGCAATGAGACGCAATGTGCAATGCAACGCAAGTGTGTTTACTAGTTTCAGTCTAGCGCCGTTCACATTAGGGGTGGGCAGATCGATCTAAATATCGATAGTATCGATGCCGACACTGGTTTTGGTATCGGATCGATACAGTTTTAATTGAATCGATATTTTAATTTAAATATCTCTCATCTACGTTCATCTTTGCTTGCTCTACTGCATTGAATACTGTTCATCTGATGAAGTGGAGAAAGCGGAAAGATAGATCTAGTCCTCAACCTTGGCTAAACCCACATAGCAACATTGTGTTGCCCCAGATCCGACCCACATCTGACATCCGTGGAAAGATGATCTGGCCCACATGCAGCATGGAATGATGGCCCTCTGGCGGACCACTCCTGTTTGCCAGATTTGAGCCACAAGCAGGCCATAGCAATGCCACATGTCAGCCAGAGTAAAGAAATTAACCAGAACTGGACCTTATCTGAGCAACAATATCTACATATATTAAATATGAAGTAAATTCAGCCTTAATAAGCCTGTTAACAAGCAGAATCACTGAAGGAAAAAAGAAAACAGAAAAAGAGAAGAGCAGAAACACAAAAACTCCAACTGACTTCAGCCACAACCTTAGATGAAATCAACTGAAGATAAAAGAAGACATTCAATCTCTCAATATCTCAGCAGAGGAGGATTAAACAAATCCACAAACAGCTTTACCAGCTTCTTTTATTACAAACCAGATTGACTTTCTTTTGTTAGACATCTACAAAAGTTTTTATTGAGAATTAACAGGTTTAACTCAAATGTGTTTCACCATAACAGTGATTAGTGTTTTCATTAGTTGGGCTCTTAACTCTTATTATATATTCAGTGTGTTTGTTAAACACATTTGCAGCTTCAAAGAAAGCAGGAGTGACATGATTTCAAGTGACAGCTGCAATCTGTTGATGGTTTTATAATCATCATGAAGTACACTGGTTCATTGATTTTTATATTTTATCTCCCAATTATGTTGTTCCAATGATACATTCATATTGCAAACCCTGTGTTTATGCTGCATGAGATCCAGCAGTATTATAACAATCAGTTTAAATCTTTTCCCAAACATGAGCTCAAAAAACTTAACCTATGCTGACACACACAGATTTAAACAATCAGCACAGGAATCTCAATAATGGTGACAATCAAAAATATTTAGATAATTGGAGTTTTGTACTATGCTAGTACCCAGCATGCATTGCAGCAAGGTACATTTGATTGTCACCATTATTGAAATTCATGTGCTGACTGTTGATGTCTGTGTGTGTTATCATAGATTGACTTTTCATGCTTGTGAGTTTCATGATGATTACAATTCATCAACAGATAATCTCCATCACCTGATCTCAATTCTTTTTAGCTTTCTTTCTTTTTGCTTTTCTTTCCTTCAGTGATTCTGCTTGTTAACAGGCTTTATTAAGGCTGATATTACTTCATATTTAATATATACACAGATTTTGTGGCTCAGATAAGGTCCAGTTCTGGTTAATTTCTTTACACTGTAAAAAGTGTTTCCCTATATTTATTCAGTAAAATTGTGTCAAAAATGTACAAGCAATATTATTAATTAAATTTAACACATTTTAATTAAGTAGAAATAATCATTAAAAATGAGTAGAATAACATGAAAAATGTACATAAAAATATTGATTTCATTGGACAAAAAAACAAACAAACAAAAAAACACTATGCTAAAGAAAACTGTTATGCATGCCAGGCCAGTAGTTGGCGATCGTGAAACATTATATGCATGCACATGACATCAGCCTTTTTACAAATTAACATTTTTGTGGGTTACATAGATATGATACAGGCACCATGTTTAAAGGCTGTGTCTTAAGGCCCCCCAAACAGAGTTATTGAAGACACCTAAAGTTCACAAACAGAATCAAAGGGTAAATTATTGGTTACCATTACAGTGGTCAGTGTTTGCTTTAGTTGTGCTCTTGACCCTTGATTTTTTAATATTACATTTTGCATTGCTGTTGTGACTCAGTTATAACAGCTAGACAAACTAAGAATAAAGATGATCAGGTAGTGCTGGTCATGCGATTACATAATCTTTGTTCATCCTGAATATCTGAACTAATTCAGAGTCTGATCTCTGAGAAAAAATAACACTCATTATGGCATCCCTGTGATTCAACAAAAAAGTGGAAATTTCAGTGTAAACCAGAGTTTGAGAATTCTGTTTAAAACAGAGAAAGGGGAACTTTCTTCTGACAACACAGTCACATCAAGAACCAGCGTATGAATCTCAAGAATGGTGACAAACAGCATATTCAGACGAACTGTCAGAATCACAAAACAAGCTACTATAGAATTGTTGCTCATTATTTATTCATGCCGCAAAGCATGATGGGCGCCATAAAATGAGTTTTGATTGGTGGCACCCAGAATGTAGTGCAACATGCTTTTTAATGGTCACCTTTGTTGAGGTTCTCATGCTGATTCTTGATGTCTGTGTGTCTAAATGAAAACACTTCTCTTTTGTAACAAGGTTTTGATCAGAGGTGCTTCTAAGAAACCCCAGAGCTTATATTGTTCAATCACAGGACACATGTTATTGATAAGACACACCCAACTCAGACCAAATGATGACGTAAAAACAAATAACACCACCTGGTCGCATTTCCTTCTTGGCTTGTCTAGCTGCTGTATCACAACTAGCAACCAAACAAAATCTGTTTAAAATTTTAAGGCTCAAGAGTCCAACTAAAGCAAACACTGACCACTACAATGGTAAGCAAATTATTATTATTATTTTTCATTCAGTGATTTGGTTTGTGAACTTTAGGTGTCTTCAATAACTGTTTTGGGGGCATTACAACCTTTTGAACATGATGCCTTTATCATATCTATGTAAGCAACAAAAATGTGAGTTTGTAAAAAGGCTGATGTCATGTGCCTGCATATAATGTTTTCGAAGGGTGTTTCATGATCGCCAACTACTGGCCTGGCATGCATAACAGTATTCTTTAGCATAGTGTTTTTTAGTTTGTTTGTTTTTTGTCTGATGAAATCAATATTTTTATGTAAATTTTACTTAATTTTTTCATGTTGTTCTACTCATTTTTAATGATTATTTCTACTTAATTAAAAAGTGTTAAATTTAATTAATAATATTGCTTGTAAATTTTTGACACAATTTTACTGAATAAATATAGGGAAACACTTTTTACAGTGTACTCTGGTTGACATGTGGCATTGCTATGGCCTGCTTGTGGCTCAAATCTGGCAAACAGGAGCGGTCCACCCAAGTGCCATCATTCCACGCTGCATGTGGGCCAGATTATCTTTTCACGGGTGCCAGATGTGGGCCGGATCTGGGGAAAACCTCACTAGTCAAATAACTATTTATAATAGTTAAAATGGCAAGGATGGAATCAGTTGTTTAAAACTAGTGAAATTGCTAGGAGAGATAGGGTGAGAAAGAACCATGTCAGAAGGAGAGAGAAGAGATCTTATATCTTGTACTCTCTGCATAAAGAAATCTAAAAATTCTATGCAGGTCTCGAGATTGGCAACAGGGACTGAGCAATTGGCTGGATTAAGAAACTGAGTTTATAGTTTTAAAAAGAACTTTTGGCCTGTTTGCATTCATTGCAATCAAATTTGAAAAGTATGTAGATTTTGCATCACTGATAGACTTTTGATGGGGGGTAAGACAATCTAGTAAAAAACATTGCAAGAATTAGACGTTTTGTTTCCAGCCAAGATTTGAAGAAACTTGTTCATGCCTTTAATCACCAGCAGAGTGGACTATTGTAATGGGCTCCTCACCGGCCTTCCCAAAAAGACCATTAGACAGCTGCAGCTCATCCAGAACGCTGCTGCCAAGATTCTGACTAAAACCAGAATATCTGAGCGTATCACACCAGTTCTCAGGTCCTTAAACTGGCTTCCATTTATATTTTGTGTTTGGAATTACTAAATATATATAAATACTTTTGGAGTTAAGGGATGTACACAATTATTTTAAATCAGTCTGAACTAAATCCATACAGCCTTAAAAGAGCTCAATTCATTTGTGTCGAAACAACAAAAAATGATTTGAGTCAAACTACTACTTTTGTGCATGCGCAGATGACAGGAAATCCACGTGACCTCGTCAGTTACCGCGGGTGCCATTAACGTGGTGGTGGAGTCCAGTCTATGGTGGAATGCTGTAGAATTGGTAAGTTCAAAAATCCTTTATCATCTTTGTCTGCATTGTGCTGATAGAGAGTAAAAATATTTAAATCAGTCAGAATTCAACATTAAGCAGATATTTGACCACTAATTGGATTTTACTAGATTGTTTCAGTTAACGTGTTCTGGCGACTGTTGTTGAGCGTGCTGTACGTGATGCTTCTGTACAAGTAAAGATGAGAACACTGTGAATTAATGTAAAAACTAATTAAGAAACAATTATGTCAATGTAAATACAATTATGTGCTTGATGTAAATCAACAAGCAGCCAGGCGGTGTGGAATACAGTATAGAGCACATGCGCACTAGGCCTGTGTCATTTGACTATGGTCGCACAGGATTAGGATGCACGCGTTTTAATTTCGCACAGATGATACTGTGACCGTAATTGATTCTCTCACTCCTGTAACATGTTCAAGTTCATAATGTTTTATAGTTATGATCTTAAACGTGATATACAACTTATCACTGTGTGTTATAATTGCTACTGCACATTATTGTATTACGTTTTACAGAGTTGCTGAGCATGTAATAGGTGAAGCATCTGAGAAGGTAAATACAAGAACACTGAACATTTATGTAAACATTTTTTTTATTTTACAGGTTTTTACAAGAGCGCATTGAACAGCTTCCTATGCGTGGGTTGTAGTCTACTTTTTCACGTGGTAAGTTGTATTAAGGAATATTCTTAAATGGGTTATATTATGGGTTATATTCTTAAAATTGGCTCATTATTACTGTAATAAAATAAAGGAAAGTTTAAAGTGTTTTATTAGTATGTCCTTGGAAATAACTAAGATTACCAACATAGAAATGGATAACGTAATTTTCTGATTTCATTCAATTGATATTTATTTTACTACATTGTTTCAGTTATAAAATTAGCCATTTCATTCAGGCGATCTCTGCTGAGCATTCTCTAGGAGATTTCTGTTCAGGTAAAGATGAGAACACTGCAAATTTATGTAAAAATTATTTGTATATATTTTTATTTTATTTGACAGTTTTTACAAGAGCCATAAACAGCATCCCATGCTTGGGTTTTAGTAAACTTTTTCATGTGGTAAGTTGTATTAGTGATGTTCTTAAAGGTTAAGTTCAGCCAAAAATTCTGTCATTAATTACTTACCCTCATGTTGTTCCAAACCCGTAAGAATTTTGTTCATCTTTGGAACACAAATTGAAGATCTTTTGATGAATTCTGAAAGATTTCTGTCCTTTCATGAACAGCGACACAACTGAGACTTTGATGCTTTAATAAGTTCGATGTTCGAAAGTATGATGAACGGATTTAATTTAAGCTTTATTTGCATACAAACATTGACAACTGAACCTGCGTGATGCCCAAAAACAGAAGATCAAACGTGCTGCGTAACGAGAATGAACCTCATTGATTCTCGCATGTCAAACAAACATGCTTAAGCTTCCGTTCACCACAACTGATGTGCGAGTTGATGAATGTTTATATGTAAATAAAACCCTAAATTAAATCTGTTCATAATATAAAGTGAGTCTTCTGAAAAATTTGACTAAACCGCTCAATTCATATGGATTTGTTTTATGATCTCTTTATGAACTTTTTGAAGCATCAAAATCTCAGTAGCTGTTTATGGAGGGACAGAAAACTTTCAGAATTCATCAAAAAAATCTTTATTTGTGATCCAAAGATGAACGAATGTATTCCAGCATGAAACGAGAGTGATTAATTAATGATATAATTTTATTATTGGGTGAAATTTCATGCAGATTGTATGTACTGTTATACTTGGTTTATTGATATGCTATGGTCAAATAATCAATGTTTTTGTGCCTTTTTTTTTCAGAATAACAGCATAGACATGGAAAGAGAATGCATCCACAAAGCTGGGTGTGTATACTTAAAGGAGGACTATGTACAGCTGTTCAAGGAGTACAATGTAAGCAAAAGCTTTTCTCTTCTTCACTTTCACGTTTACGTTATGTTTTGTACGCTTGTTACAGGTTTCATATGTTTACTAGGGGTGCAACGGTTCTCTATAAAAAATCGAACCGTACCGTTCTCTACTTACGGTTTGGCATGCACTTGCACCGTGGTCCACCTCGAATTACGATGAATCTGTAGGCTAATAAGGTTTGTTTAAAATAGCAATGTGGAAAACATACGGAGTTCATATAAATGTATGTTTCATTTGATGGCTGGGCATTCTGGCTTTCCAAAACGTTACAACAACGATAATCAAAAAGCGTTGACCAAACAGTCACTCTTTGTAAACTTTGTTCAATGCGAGTGCTGTATGCTGCTCTAACGTCCAGTCATGAACGCTGTTGCCATCTTTTTTTAAACTAAACTTATTTAAGCCTTGCTAACTTAAACATTCAGGAGCAACACGCGAAAGAGAACTGTGAGATGATTTGTGAGTGCACTCATCCAAAGCGAACATAGCACATACTCAACCGTACCGTGAGCATTTTTAACCGTTGCACCCCTAATGTTTACTGTCATTAAAGGGGGGGGTGAAATGCTATTTCATGCATACTGAGTTTTTTACACTGTTAAAGAGTTGGATTCCCATGCTAAACATGGACAAAGTTTCAAAAATTAAGTACGTTTGAAGGAGTATTTCTGTTCCAAAAATACTCCTTCCGGTTTGTCACAAGTTTCGGAAAGTTTTTTTCGAGTATGGCTCTGTGTGACGTTAGATGGAGCGGAATTTCCTTATATGGGTGCTAAGGGCGTGTGTGCCGGAAGAGTGCGCGCTCCCGTATAGCAGAGCAGAGAGAGGGTGTGCACAGACAATCACTGATCAGAGCGAGAGCGTCGCGAAATGTCACAAAAGGAGTGTGTTTTTGGTTGCCAGGGCAAGACAACCCTCCACAGATTACCAAAAGAGAAACAGCATTAAGGGACCAGTGGATGGAGTTTATTTTTACAGAGCATCAACGGAGTTGTGCAAGTGTTTGTGTTTGTTCCCCTGCATTTCGAAGATGCTTGTTTTACAAACAAGGCCCAGGTTGACGCTGGATTTGCACATTGTTTATTTCTTAAGGATAATGCAATCCCAACGAAAAAGGGTCAGGATCGTGTCTTGGAACCGCAGACGGTGAATAAAACTGCTTCAAATGTCTCTGTGTTGTTAACTTAGCTATCGGTGTGTAAGCACATCAAGTAAACAACATGCGATGTTGTCATCAAACTGCACGAGTAAAACTGCTTCAAATATCTCTGTGTTGTTAACTTAGCTATCAGCGCATAAGCACATCAAGTAAACAACATCCAATGTTGTTATCAAACTGCACTTTCCACATGTACAGCTTAAAAAAAAAAAAGACGACAAAGTGGAACTTAGTCATTTTCCAAAACCGCTAAGCAAATATATACAGTTTCAGTACATACCACATAGAGAAGCCTTTGCTGATGCTGCTCTTGTTAAATTTCAGCCTCTGGATCTGTGTCACAGCTTCCAGACGCGCTCAACACAAAATCCTACTGGTGCTCGTGATTCTTTAGCTCCGCCCACACTAGGCGCTCGTGTTTTTCCGGGAAAAATCGGTACAGACTATCTTTCTCTTATGAATATAATAAAACTAAAGACTTTTTGGAGTTATGAAGGATGCAGTACTACTCTATAGGTACTCAAGATTAACAGGATATTGAGTGAAAACGAGCATTTCACCCCCCCTTTAATAAATATTGTTGTTTTACATGTGAAACATTTTATTTGTCTTGCACAGGATTGCGACTGGGTGAATGCTAAAGAAGCCATAGAGCAGATGGTAATGGGGATCTACATCATCCGATCCGAAGGACACCAACCAGGAGATAAACCTGTGGACGTTGGTATCTTGATTGAAGGGACTGAGGTTCTCTGCTCTTTGAAGAATGTAGCTGTAGCAGTGGCCATGCTGTTTGGACTTACTTATGGGGTTTTAGTGGGACCACAGTGGGTCAGAACTGGGCCCCATTTATATTTCTGTATTAATTTCTCTGGATAAAGTTAATGTGCTAATATTCACTAAAACTCTACACTCTCAGAAAATAAAGTACATAATTGTACCTTTAGGGGTACAATAGCTTGTCACTGGGGCTGTACCCTCAAGGGTACAACTTTTGTACCCTTGGCATAGGGTAAAAATTTGTACCTTAAGAATTTGTACCTTAAGAGACCAGTTTTGTACCTGTGGTGACAATTTTGTACCTTTATTTAACAGTACAAAAATTCACCCTTCAAAAAGGGTACAATCGTTGACTATATATATATACACATATATATATATATATATATATATATATATATATATATATTATACTACTGAGTGAGTGTAATTTGCCTGAAAATCCATTTTATCTGGTTTCAGTAGACTTTTTTTTATCAGCCTTGACACTGCATGCATGAAAGTGACGCTCATAGGACAAAGAATTAAGCATTTTTCCACAAAGGATCCATATGGTGTCTACATTAAAAAGATACTTGATTTGCCAAAACAATGGAATATACTCAGAATGCAGTTCATCTCAACGTCGGTTACTTCTATGCCTGCTTCTGATATTTTTTGAAGGACCTCCTTGGTTGAAAGCCCTGTAAGAATCAGAGGTGGGAAGTTCAGGGGCCAAAGAGTAAAAGTCCTGCCATATTTTTGCTCCACCCATGAACTCAGCAGATGATTTCACCAGAGGAGGAACCAAGTAATTTCTTCCAAGTCACAAACGACTCTCAAGTTAAATCCCAAGTCCTCAAAGAGGTAAAGTAAATGAGATAATTAAGTGACTAATTAAATGATGATTGTGCATTAGTGATTAACACCTGCTGTTATTGAGAATTACAGAGGATCAGATGTTGATGTTTTATTGGTTAAAATTATGCCACCATCATGGAGATCAGTGTTTGGTTTAGTTGTGCTATTGACCCTTGACTTGTTGTGCTAGATCTCTCTTTATAGCTCTGCATGTGGTGTTGTGAAGAAGCCAGAATAGTGACTTATGAAGAAATTTTGTCACAATGAGCTGGTTTAACTACATCTCAAATAGTTTTTTTTTTCTTTCTTATCTAAACTAAAGCATGCACACAAGAAAAGCATTGCTCTAATATTTACGGTGTATGATTTTTTTTTATTCTTAACACAAGTTTGCACTCCAGTGCTTTTTAGACAAACACATATATCAAGAACCAGCATATGAATCTCTACAATGGTGACAATCAACAAAATGCTTCATGTTGCAATACATGAATTACTCCCATAATGCACTGCAGTATGAATAATATTTTTCACCTCTGTTGAGGATCACATGATAAATGTTCATGGCTTAAAAGCCTAATTCCAAAATGTTTTTTTCCCCCCTTAATATTGCAACGTTATATGGTGGCATTTGCATAATGAGATTTCTCTCTTTTTTGTGAAAGTGACATACAGTTAAGTATGGTGACCCGTTCTCAGAATTCGTACTCTAAGGACTAAGCCACAAACTCTTCTCTTTAAACGTATAATCAAGACATTTAATCAAGATTATACAGTCATCAAAAGCATAAGTCATCTGCCAGATCAAGAGTTGTATCAGCATTGCGCAAATGTTTGCTGCAAAACAACAATGAAATAGTTTAGAAGCAAATGTATTAAAACAGTTTAAAGGCTCAAGAGCTCAACTGAAGCAAATACTCACCACAATTATGGTGGCAAAGTTTTTTTTTTTTCAATTAATTTCATCCAAGGCTGTGCTTAAAGTCAGTTGTAGTTCTTGTGTTTCTCTTTTCTTAAGTGATGTTGATTGTAAACAGCAGGTGATCATCACTAATGCATCTTCATTCAATTAGTCACTTAATTATCTCATTAACTTTTACTCTTTGAGGACTTGGGATTTAACTCAAGACTTGTTTGTGACTTGGAAGGAATTACTTGGCTCCTCCTCTGATGAAATCATCTGCTGAGTTCATGGGTAGAGCAAAAATATGGCAGGACTTTTACTCTTTGGCCCCTGGACTACCCAAATGTGTTAAGAACCATGCGTAACTGTGCTATGATTTCGTCTCCACCAAAAGAAAGAAACAGAAGAAACTGGACGTTTTTTTTAATTGAGATTCAAGCAGCCAATCAGGGCTGGCTCTACAAATTGTACCTTAACCTTTAAAAGAAAAGTTTGGGAACATATATGTACCTTTTTGACCCTCCTATAATAAGCCCTATGGGGTACGTTAGTGTAGATTGTACCTTGGGGGACAGAAAGGGGACAGACTCCTACTGTACCCCTATTTCTGACAGTGTAAATTAAAATATTTTATCTACCTAAAAAATTGGTGCTTAATACATTTTAAATTACATGTTAAAATATTTCACATGTGAAGAAAATGACTTAATCTCAGAATCTCTAAATCAAATGTTTTACTGGGTAAGACAAAATAAAACAAAACAGGATAAATACTGGATAAAAAATACACTTTCTATGAAGTCCATATTTATAATACATTATAAGGGTACTCTCAAGGCATTATAATGAATGCATAATGCATTATAAAAAACATATTATGTTATTTCAACTCATGAATAATCATAAAAATTATAATACATCATAATATAATTAATCATTGGTAATAAGTTTAAGAGTATGATTATTTATAACACAGTGAACACCATATTAAATCTACTAAATTTTCAGTATAATGGAAATTAATAATTAATAAATAATTGGAACAGCAGCTATGCTAATGATGTCTCTATTTGTTTCTATGTTTTGCCACGGGATGTAACTAGGATTTACACAAGCTCCAGTCTGGATCCAGAACACCTGAGAAGAGATGATGCTGACCCTCAGAGGACCCCAGATGATGCTAACCCTGAATCAACAACATAACTAACAAATATTGCTACAAGTGTGACTGAATCATATATTAATTATTAATAATATTAATAATGTTCATCATCTGACTACGACTTGTATACATTTTTCTACAAATCCTGTCATACGTCTACAAACTGACAGTCACCACTTATAAGCTATTACTAAATATTGTAGAAACATAATTTTCTGTAAAGTTGCTTTGTAACGATTTGTACTGTAAAAAGCGCTATACAAATAAACTTGAATTTAATTGAATTGAAAACAGTTCTTGTGCGATGTGTGTGCGAACTGCGAACCACTGGGAGTGTATCCTTTAATAGCGATGTCTCACCTCATGAGTATTAATTATGTTGTCCGCCGCTTCCAGAAGCACAACCAATTAATGCACACACTCACTCAAACAAACACTCACACACACACACAAACTCAAAACGCTCACTCACACACAACGCTACACAGCAAAAAATGCTGAGTGAAATTAACTCTGCTGGGAGTACATGTGAGACCACACGCGGGAGTGTTAAAGTGTTAAAATAGGAGTGTTAAATTAACACTGAAGCTGAGTTAAAGTTAATGAGATAATTAAGTGATTAATTGAGTGATGATTGACCATTATTGACGAGACCTGATTTTAACATGAAGAATCAACAAAGATGAAAATCACTATTTTTATGTCACCATTATAGTGGTCAGTGTTTGGTTTAGTTGGGCTCTTGAGCCTTACAATTTTAAAGTGAGATTTGGTTTGGCTGTTACAACTGAATTGTAACAAACAGACAAGAAAAAAAAAATCTAAACATGGGCATTTGACCTGAATCACAAAACTCACCTAAAGCCTAAACAGATTTGATTGACTTTATTGATTATAACAGCCCTGTGATTGTACAGTATGCGCTAATTAAAATGATTTCTTGAAAGTTGTTCTGATAATTAAAAAAAAAAAGCTTGTTTTAGGCACAAACATACATCAAAGATTAGTGTAGGAATCTCAACAACGGTGACAAACAGCTTATTCAGAAAAACAGAACAACTCTAAACATTAGAAAACAAACTACTAAAAGTAACATAAAAACAAAAATAGAATAGTAAGAATAAAGGAAATTACTGAAACAATTCTGCTAATAATTTATTCATGCCGCAATGCATCATGGGAGTCATGGATGAATATTGATAGGTGGCACCCAGAATGCACTACAACGTGCTTTTTGGATTTTCACCATTGTTGAGATTCACAGGTTGATTCTTGATGTTTGCATGTCTAACTAAGTGACTCTTTTGAAAGATGTTTGAGCAAACAACTTTTAAGAAATTCCTCAGATTGTATTTAAAATGCTGGAAATACGTTGTTGAAGAATCACAGGGCTGCAATAATCAACGCTGTAACTGTAACTCAGCAATTCAGGAATAAGGAGCCTTTGCTTGTCCATCAGTTTTATACCTTAGTTATAACTGTCAGTTAAAATCTGACTTTAACATTTTAGGGGTCAAGAGCCCAACTAAAGCAAACACTGACCACTATAATGGTGACACCATTAAAATAGTGATTTTCGTCTTTGTGATTCTGCATGTTAACATCAGGTCTCATCAATAATGGTCAATCATCACTCAATTAATCACTTAATTATCTAATTAACTCTAACTCTGCTTCAGTGTTAATTAAACACTCCTATTTTAACACTTTCACACTCTTGAGTGTGGTCTCACATGTACTCCCAGCAGAGTTAATTTCACTCAGATTTTTTTGCTGTGTATTCATTTACTCCTTGCGTGAGATATTTTCTTGTTGATGTTGACTAGCATGGCAAAGAGAAAGTCAAAAGTCTGGCTTCATTTCGAAAGGTTAAATGATGATGAAGCAAAATGTAACACATGTGACAAGCTAATTACATGCAATGCAGGCTGTACTAGCAACAGTATTGGGGAGTAACTAGTTACATGTAACGGCATTACGTGTTTAATTACAAAATAAATGTAACTGTAATCAGTAACAATTGCGAAGAAAAAATTAGTAATTAAATTACAGTTACTTGTGAAAATTTTAACAATTAAAAAGGGGATTACATTTGAATATTTACTCACAACCACATTCAGCTTATTTCTTTCCCAAATTGCACTAAGACATAATTATTAACAGTTGCAAATTAACATTCATTAGAAATCAAAGTTATCAAAAAGTACTCAAAAGCAATTAGTTACATTACTTTATTAAAGTAATTTAAAAAGTTACACTACTATGACATTTTAAATCAGGTAACTTGTAATCTGTAACCTATTACATTTCCAAAGTAACCTTCCTAACACTGACTAGCAATATGACTAAACATGCAATGTTTTCGACTGTTTAAGGAAGACAACTGCACCTTGCATGTCCCCATGGACAGGTAGGAATTCATACGTGGGTAAATGTATTATTTCAGTAGTAATAAACTATACCATATCAATATTATTTACTTTTTTTTGCCAGATGTTAAACATAGTGCACCAAGCGCGGATAACCACGCAATGCAAACACACCTGCTCCTGGAACTTCAGAGAATGTAACTCCGTTTACTTTAGCGAGTAAAGGGAAAATGACGACAGAGAGAATAAATGAATGCCACAGGACTGTTACACGATTTATAGTAAAATGTTTACATCATTTTTCCACCTTTGAGTCCCCATGGTTTAGGAAAGTGTTTAAGGTACATACATGCAGCTGAACTACCATTTATTACAAAGTTAATTGAATTACTATTTATTACTTGTAAATTAATATACTAAAAATATAACTAATACTACTATATACTACTACATACTAATACAAATTTTTCTTAACCCTAAATACCACCCACCCTCTAAGGACTGTTTAGCCAACCAGCTTATTCCTGCTTGGTTATGACACTGAAAAGCAGAATGTAATTAATTTTTTTTAATTGCCAACTGCAAATTCATTTGACAGTAAGTAATAAACACAAAAAAAGATTGTTTAAGTATTGTGCATTTTTACTTACCACTATTTGTTTATTAGTTGTTAAATAATTTTAATGGAACAGGAATCGTTAGGCAGAATCGGAACCAGAACCGGAAGCTTGTGAGTGGTTAGATGTTGAGTGATACTTGAGTGTTTCCTTTGGAGATAATGTTAATTAATGTGAGATTAATACTCCAACTGAAAAAAAATGCAAACTTTTACATGGTTATGTTTTATTTTGATGGTCCACTTAATCAATCAATTATAAGCAACTTTGCCACTACATCCCAACTAAGTCTCATTAGAGTATAAGTATGCTCAAGAATGGTATAATCTATTATGGTAGAATAAGATGACGTACTTGCAAAGACACCTATGTCAATTTATCTGTTGGTTGACCATCAAAATAAAGTGCTAGCATATATTTACAGTTGCAGACATACTAATATTGTAATGACCACTAGTTGATATAGTTGGAAGAGTTACTCAACAGCTGTCTAAGGGGTACCATCAAAATAATCAAACTGATATAACAGTAAAAATAGTTCAAATCAAATGTATCATATTTCAAATTAATCTGATCTGATATCTGATCTTTTGGCTGTTTGAGAAAACATTTATTATTATTATTATTATTATTATTACTACTACTACTACACTGTAAAAAATCCAACTTACAATTTGTATTACAAACTCAGTTTTTTAAGTAAATTCAACTACTTAATATTAAAAAAGTTGAGATAACACAGAAAAGTAAGTAAAATAGAAATGTAGATCAATTTGTTTGACCAAATTGATATTGAAAGTTGGAACAAATAATAACTTTAAGTTGTTTATTAGTACTACCAACAAAGGCTGATGAGCATGCTCAATCGATCACTTTTTCATAAACAACGGCATTTTCATTTCTCTCACTTCATTTTCGAGTTGCCTCAGGCGGCGCCCGTTTATTTCTTCATTGTGATCACTCCGGTAAGTGCAGTACTATGCGTGTCAATTCATGATATGATTTAATTGAAGTTTGATCAAATATGCGCTTTTATACAACATAGGTGGCGTTAAGTCAGTTGAGTTTTCCTGCCTGGTCTTATGAGTTGCCTCAGGTCAGACGTTGCCTATTTTTTTCTGCCTGACAGTGTAAGTTAATTTTTCCGGTAGGTACTGTTCTATATATAATATTTACCATAAGAGACAGTGATGTGCGGGTCAATGTATAAACAACCCGCACCTGACCAATGTTTTCAACTAACCCGCCCGCAACTCATACCACAAAAAAATAAAAATAAAATATTGTACCCGAACAGCTTCCTGGCCCGCATTTTTTAAAAGTAGTAAATGCGTCGCCCCTTTATATTAATTTAATTACTTAAATAGACTATAGCCTATAATAAGAATTATGACCGCACACATAAGGCTTGCCACAAAGAACCAGTTAAATAGTAATGATTATGAATGTGTTTAAATTAGCATGGACGCATTTAATTGTTTTGTAATAATCTGGTGTTTTCTGTGTCACTGCAAAGATGTTGTCGTCGATGCGGACTCGCCATGAACACCAGAGAGAAATGCACATTTCATATGGACTACATAATCAGAGAGTATCCTATTTATTTTGGTTTGAATATGTTCATTTAAAAGTAGACATTTCAAGCTTTCTGTAATATATAATAATGCCTATATTTTTTTTAAACCCACCGACGAAACAATTAAGACACTATACCTGTCCCATAATATCACCCAAAGTTTCTACAACTTTTTCTTAGCTATTTCAGAATCTGGAAAAATTACTGGGGCTAACTTGTTACTCTAGTCAGAGCGATATGAATGTGTGTGATGTACGGCATGATAAATTCTTGTCACTTCTGCTGCCCAAACTTTGTCAGTCTGTGAGTCATTTGGTTTATTGAAAAACGATTGCACTGATTTGCATGTTTCTTGATGATGTGCTTTTTTCTGGGGTACTCACATACACCATGTCACTTCACATCGTATTCTCCACCATGTCCCACTGAAAAATTGCTTTTGCATAAAATGCAAAAATCTCTCTCTGCTTCGCCATCTACAGGTCTTAACCAAGAGTACACTATGTAGCAGTCTATTCGCTATTAAAAGTGCATCTTCTCTTTTTTGTGGCCACACTGGCCATGGCTGCTTAAACTGAGCGAACAGCACGCGCGCTCTCCAATTTGAGATTCTTGAGAAGGCGTTTGTGCACCAGCAACAGTTTGATTGACGTACGACTCAGCCTATCGACTAACGCTTTTATTGCTCTCCTCTGAACTATTGGACCTAGTTAACAGTATACCCATGGACATATCCGTGTATTTATTAGGGTTGAATGAAAAAGCGGGACAGATGCTCAATTTGAATGAGGTGGGACAAAGGGTAAAATTGCTGTACAGTACAACAAAGCGGGACAAGGAGGTGTCAGGACTTGGGTATGATCTGTCCTTTTT